>NW_024757623.1:0-2792 GCF_018991925.1 Homarus americanus | reverse complement strand
AGTGCCATCAAAACTGGGGTCATGCCTGATAGACTTGCTTACCTGCAGATAGGTCCAGTCTCACATTCTAGGTGGCTCACAATGGCTCTCAGGTTCTGCAGAATTTGGGTCGCTCATCATAAACTGAAAGGGAACCAGCTTCACAACCTGAGACTTATTGTCCAATTCATCGTGAGTGTCTACTTGCCAAATTGGTTCAACACCAAGGTCAAGTCATCGTTTTCCGAAGGTCCGAGGCATGTTCTCTTCCAGCTTGAGCTCCTGAGGAGTCAGCCAAGGAAGGTTGTTCAGATTGTGGAGCAGACTGTGAGGAGATCTTCCTGGTATGCTCATCCCGAGGCAGTTCTGCAGAAAATGCTCTGCAGTAAGGATGAGGAGGAGAGAAGAGTGGCAGTCAAAAAGATCTTGGATATGAGACTTATGAGAGGATCTGGGCATGACGAATCAGTTACATATCTTCAGGGCTGCAGCACTCTAAAGCTGAATCTAGGTGCCAAGACCCTCACTGATTCAGTAGATTTGATAACATCCAGGCCAAGAGCCTCTACCTGCAGCCTCACTAATGTTCAAGTCAGAGCTTTCCTGGACACCCCATGCATGTCCCTGCCTGGCCCTCGCACACCCAGAGTATAGAGCGTTGTGTACAGCAAGTGAGCGAGGCCAGCAGTCACGGGTACAGCCAGGAGAGGAGGGAAGGCTACATCTGAGCTCAGGTGGTCAGCAGGGAGGTGATGAGTAGAAAGAGAAGCAAGAAAGACATGTTCTCTATGGTGTGCAGCAACACCGGGTCGTCGTAGTAAAACCGGTTTTTGTATTTGATGATTTTGTTTTCTAAAGGAATATTAAATTTAATAAATGTGTCAAGATCATTCGTTTCACTATTCTGGATCATTTTCATCCTAATAAATTAACCTGATACATAAACTTTACTTTAAATAAGCTATTTAGTGGTGTTGGTAAAAGGGTGGGAATACTGAATTTTCATAAGATTTCAAGTTAAAATTTACCTAGCAAAAAATGAAAACTTTTCAAATCTGAAGATATCACATGATTCTGCACATAGAACTACATCATTAATAACATAGGCCGATTTTTCAAACTAAAAAAAAAAAAATTCGCCTCCGTATGACACACCCTATTACCTATACTGGACCACTGTGGACTTGATCTCACCCTCCTCTGTATATATATAACATGTTCTGTACTTCTTCTTAGTCTGTACTTGTAGGTTATGTATCTATGCTACTGTGCCGAGTAGCAACCTTGTAAATAAGCTACTGTGCCGAGTAGCATTTATATATGTAATTCCGTGGCAACACTGCACGTGTTATGTGGCAACATTGCCCCGAGGCTGCCATATGGCAAGGCAGTGTCAGTCTGACTCTGTGGGCCGTGCATGGCATACGCTAGTCAATACTTGTATTTCTCCTATTCGTTAATAAATGGACTTCAGTGTTACCCGGTGTTTCCCTACCCATCACTGCCTTCTTCAGGGAACACTTGGAACCTTCAGTACTCACCCCTGAAGATGTGAATTACACGAAAGAACTTGGGAACTTCGTGTTTTCTTTTTCCTTGTGGTTATCAGCATATATATATATATATATATATATATATATATATATATATATATATATATATATATATATATATATATATATATATATATATATATATATATATGCAAGTAAATCACTGTAGGTGCGCGTGATCTAGGTATATGCTGATAACCACAAGGAAAGAAGAAAACACGAAGTTCCCAAGTTCTTTCGTGTAATTCACATCTTCAGGGGTGAGTACTGAAGGCATTATCCCAGTCAATGCAATGCTTGTTGTCCCTCAAATGAACAAACAGAGCATTGGATTCCTGGCCTGTCCTAACACTGTATTTGTGTTGTTTAATTCTAGTTGCAAGATCTTTACCTGTCTGGCTTAAATAAAACATATTACATTCCTTGCAAGGAACTTTATAAATGCAACCAATTGTGTTGTTGGGGGAGTTCTTGATTAACATTTGTTTAACAGTGCATGAGTTTTTAAATGCCACATTGACGTTCCAGGTTTTTAGTTGTGAAGGAATGTGTGAGAAATTTTTGTGGAATGGTAATATTAAGATATTCTTATGGTCATGGGTGGGCTTGGGATCAGTTCTATAAAAAGTATTCATAGTAATGTTTAGGCATTTGTCGAAGAGAGATCTAGGGTATTTAAGGTTTGAGCCAATATTATATATATATATTTTTATTCCTCATCAATGAATTCCGGACTGCAAATTCTCAAAGCACGTAAAAACATTGTTGAAAATACTGACTGTTTGACTCTATTATGGTGGGCAGAATAATAATGAATGTATGAACACACATTAGTTGGTTTTCTATAAATACTGAACTTAAAAGTGTTACCTATTCTGTGTATCAGACAGTCTCGGAATGGCAATTTACAGTCTTGCTCTAATTCCACAGTGAATTTGATCGAGGGGGCTAAGTTGTTAAGTTGTGGCAGGAAAGCTTTTAGGTCCTCATTACATGGCCAGAGACATAATACATCATCAACATATCTAAACCAGACTGCTGAAGGTGGTAAAATATTACTTAATAGTTTCTTTTCAAAGAATTCCATATATAGGTTGACGTGAATTACACGAATTACACGAAAGCGCTTGGGAACTTCGTGTTTTCTTCTATCTTGTGGTTATCAGCATATACCTAGATCACGCGCACCTACAGTGATTTACTTGCATATATATATATATATATATATATATATATATATATATATATATATATATATAT
>NW_024757622.1:0-7823 GCF_018991925.1 Homarus americanus | reverse complement strand
TCAGATTGGCCCAGTGCCAGATCTGTGAAGGTCGGTGCTAAGAGAGGATCTTCAGGGTGTGGCGGTGTCTTAGTGTGGCTAGGAGACTATCCTTATATCCTAGCCTCTCCTCCCATCCCCTGTCTCCTTATCTCCTAGCCTCTCCTCCCATCCCGTATCTCCAAGCTTCTCCTGCGTGCTCCTATCCTCCTCCTAGCCCTTCCTCTGTCCTCCTATCCTCCTCCTAGCCTCTCCTCCTGGGTATTCCTATCCCCAGTCCTTCCTCTGTGCTCCTACCCTCTGGCCTCCTCTGTACCCCATCCTCCTCCCCATTCCCTTCCTCTGTGCCCTATCCCTCCTCCCCAGCCTCCCTCTGTACTCCCTATCCTCATCCTAGCTCTTCCCTCTGTTCTCCTTCGTCCTCCTAGCCTCTCCTCTGTGCTCCTATCCTCCTCCTAGCCTCTCCTCTGTACTCCTATCCTCCTCCTAGCCTCTCCTCTGTGCTCCTATCCTCCTCCTAGCCTCTCCTCTGTACTCCTATCCTCCTCCTAGCTTCTCCTCTGTACCCCTATCCTCCTCCTAGCCTCTCCTCTGTGCTCCTATCCTCTTCCTAGCCTCTCCTCTGTGCTCCTATCCTCTTCCTAGCCTCTCCTCTGTGCTCCTATCCTCTTCCTAGCCTCTCCTCTGTGCTCCTATCCTCTTCCTAGCCTCTCCTCTGTGCTCCTATCCTCTTCCTAGCCTCTCCTCCCTCGTGCTGGCGTTGGTCTTCGCTGATGCTGGCGCTGGTCTTTAATAATAATAATAATAATAATAATGAACGGTTTATTGGAAAGAGTAACATAAGAGTAACATGAGTGACACAAATAAGACATATAATAACTAGATGGGGATCAGCTCAAACTACAGTTCATTTCAACATAGTGACAGTGTAAGGAGCAGTGTTTACTGGGAGTGAATACACTGATTTATTACAAGTTATTGATAATTTGTACAATGGTTGGGACTGGGCTGTTCTTATGGCGATCAGTTCGTGCACGTATGGGCTGGATGCGGTTGTGGTGTCGAACAGCAATTCTCGGGCTAGGGATCTCAGGTGGTAGTAGGAGCCGGTGTCGGGGATGGTGTAGAAGCTTCTTACCAAATTTGCAGATGAGGTCGTGGTGATGGTCAGTGAGAGTCGAAAGGGTCAGTGTGTTGAGCACTTCTTGATATGTGGAGTAGGAAGGGGAGAGAATAATCTTGCATGCCCTCTTTTGCACTTTTTCTAGGTGTTTACGTTGTGTGGCATTTAGATAGGAAGACCAGGTGGGGGAGGCATAGGTGAGCTTGGGAAGTATGAATGTTGTGTAAACACTGAGGAGCTCGTGTGCAGGAACTCCGAGGGACTTGAGTCGGCGGAGGAGGTGGAGACGGAAACTGGAGGATTTCATAACTTCACTGACGTGTGGTTTCCAATTTAGTTTGTTGTCTATGGTGACGCCGAGGAGCTTTGTGGAATCTACAACCTGGAGTGTGTTCGGACCTAGAGTAATGGAAGGAGGTGGGACAATGTCGGAGGAGAGGTTGATGTGCATAACCATGGTCTTGGTATGGTTGATGGTGACATGGTTGTTGCTGGCCCAGTTTTGGAGACTGTTCAATAAATCCTGAAGGGCGGTATAGCACCCAACAGTAATTAGGGACCTGGATGTTAATCGATTCGCGCGTCGTGTTACGGGGTAATGGTTAGCCAGTGCAGTTGGCCACGGACTATTCCTTGACACTGGGTCACTCAGCTCATTAACTCAGGGTGTGGTTGTTGTGTTGGCGACAGCTTCAACACCTTAAACAAATTCACGCTTAGGTGGCCCTTGGGCCTGGCCATTCTCATTACAAGAGGGGCAACCATTATAATAATAAAAAAAAAATAAAAAAAAACGATCATCAACTTCAGGTACACCAATCATCCTTGTAAAAAAAATCATGATGGAATAATTTCCTCAGTAACATACAAGTGAACCAAACTTGGGTACTGCACAACTACAGTATCACTCAATGACTTATTTTACACTATATCTACTACCACTTAACATTTCTATATCAGTTCAACAACCATCACTCAACCTTGTTCTATTTTATTTAAAGTTCGTTAATCAATAAGAGGAATTATTATCACAACACAAGCATTCATTAATCATTCTCCATTGTGAATCATTTTGCTGGGGTGTGTGGGAGGATTACGCTGGATAATAACTTTAGTGTTTTGTATATCCAGAAGAATCTTAACTCCAGCTTACTCCAACTAATAACTAACCTAATCTAACACAACCTAACCTAATCTAATCTAACCTAACCTGAAAAATCTCCACGACAACTTACTCCAACTAATAACTAACCAAACATAAGCTAACATAATTACAGACACACACACACACACACACACACACACACACACACACACAAACCATAAATATGTTATATGGAACATAAATATAACTTCCAAAATCACTCTCATATACTTCCTAACCGCGGCCTGACGAAATAGTACACCTGTAACGTTCTGTCAGGGCTCAGGTCGAGGCTCCTCCTTACTCATCATCTATACGTGTGTGTGAGTGTGAGATGTTTCCTAGTATGTAATAAAAAAGGCGGGGATCCGCTTTTGAATTTTGCCACATACAGCGGCTAGTTTATTGTGCACCCATATTCATCCCGTGAACGGTAGCGTAGGCAGATTATAGTTAAACAGTAGAAGTCAGAATATTATGGCACTGAATGTTAAAAACAATGTATTTCCAAAAAATTATTTGTTTAGTTGTGTACAGTACATCGCCCTCTCCCTCAACCTGCCATTATTCAATAAATTATTTGTTCCCTCGTTCTAACAAGAGATACACGATAACATATCCTATTTAAAGATAAAAATACACTGTCCAGGAAGAGTCATAACAAACTTAGGGGTTATCTGAGAGAGAGAGAGAGAGAGAGAGAGAGAAACAATACCTTCTACAGTACAGTTATATAGTATGACCACCATGACCCTCGGAGATCTGTACCTCTTGGCTCCTGACCTCTGTTGACCTTGTGTATACTCACCCAGTTGACCTTTCCTGCCCTATCTCGCCCATTCCTCCTACAGTCAAGGGCTGGGGGGCCGAGGGGGGGGGAAGGAGGGGAATGGTTCTGTAAGCATAGTTGAGGTTAGGTTAGGTTAGGTTCAAATGAGTGATAGATCAGGTCCCATGGTTAGTTTATCTCTCTCTCTCTCTCTCTCTCTCTCTCTCTCTCTCTAACACATATATATCCCTATTCTGTAAAATCGTGTGGTTATTTATATTTACTCACTGTTGATATTCTGGGAGAGAGAAAGAGAGAGAGAGAGTGATGTAGATTGAGAGAAAGATATTATTGAGAGAGTAGACGAGGGAAATAGACTGGAGAGAGAGAGAGGGAGAGAGAGAGAGATGTGAATTAGTGTTTACTCCCACTCATAAGTATAGTATTAGTCAACTTATATTATACAGGGTCTCCAGTCCACATTAAAATGAAAACAACTTTGTAAAACCTTATAAACTTTTGATTGAATGATAACATATTAATATCCACACACACACACACATTATAGTCAGTCTCTTCGAGTTTCATTTGGTGTATGGGTATATATCGTTTGGGTATAAGGTATAAGGCATCATTCGGGAGAAGTCAGGTCAGGTCAAAGTAAAGGTAAGGTCAGGGTAGGTGATCTCAGTAGCCAGGAAACGTGAATTTTTAAGTTGGGATGAATATTTTTTTTTTGGGGGGGGGGGAGGGGGGAAGCGAGTATGATTTTATATGATAGTGATGAAGGAAGGAATAGAGGGAGAGATGGAGAGGAATTATGAAGGAGGGAAGGTTGAAGGAAAGATGAGAATAGGAAAAGGAAGGGAGGAAGGAGACAGGGAAAATTGAAAAACTGATAAAGATGGTGGAAGGGTGAAAATAAAGAGGATGGTGAGGAAAGAAAGAAGGATAGAGGGAAGGAAAGAAAGAAGGATAGAGGGAAGGAAAGAAATCACGAAAATTTTAAATGAAGAAATGATGACGAAAATCAACAAAAAAATTAAATAAAAGAAGAAATAATCAAGAGAGAAGAAAGAAGAGAAATTGCTGGATTGACAAACACGACAGCCACACGGACACGACGACAAGAGATTATGTTAATTTGAGAAAAACTTGGTGGTTGTGATGTGTCTGTCTGTCTGTCGCTTCCTGTTGGTGTAGGATGATAATAAGCTGATTAGATCTCTCTCTCTCTCTCATATCTACTTCAGGAGACGTGTGTGTGTGTGTGTGTGTGGGTACACGTTGGCAACACAAGGTGTAATTGTCAGCTTGCTCGCCTCGCAAGCGAATGAACCCGGGTTCCATTTCCGGGCTGGGTGAGACCATGAGCAAGTTCCTTTGCGTCATTTACCTCTATCTACCCAACAGTAATTGGGGACCTGGATGTTAATCGATTCGCGCGTCGTGTTACGAGGTAATGGTTAGCCAGTGCAGTTGGCCACGGACTATTCCTTGACACTGGGTCACTCAGCTCATTAACTCAGGGTGTGGTTGTTGTGTTGGCGACAGCTTCAACACCTTAAACAAATTCATGCCTAGGTGGCCCTTGGGCCTGGCCATTCTCATTACAGGAGGGGCAACCATTATAATAATAAAAAAAAAACCGATCATCAACTTCAGGTACACCAATCATCCTTGTAAAAAAATCCTGATTGAATAATTTCCTCAGTAACATACAAGTGAACCAAACTTGGGTACTACACAACTACAGTATCACCCAATGACTTATTTTACACTATATCTACTACCACTTAACATTTCTTTATCAGTTCAACAACCATCACTCAACCTTGTTCCATTTTATTTAAAGTTCGTGAATCAATAAGAGGAATTATTATCACAACACAAGCATTCATTAATCAGTCTTCATTGTGAATCATTTTGCTGGGGTGTGTGGGAGGATTACGCTGGATAATAACTTAGTGTTTTGTATATCCAGAAGAATCTTAACTCCAGCTTACTCCAACTAATAACTAACCTAATCTAACACAACCTAACCTAATCTAATCTAACCTAACCTGAAAAATCTCCACGACAACTTACTCAACTAATAACTAACATAATTACAGACAGACAGACACACACACACACACACACACACACACAAACACACACACACACACACTGTTACGCCGTCTCTTAATTTACTTAAATATCCAGGTTCTAGGCGTAACCAAACAAAAAAAGTGAAGTAAATTAAAAGGGAATAAAAATTAATAAAGTAAACCTTTAAGAATTTATAATTAATTAAATATTAACACAATAAAGAGCCTCGTAGGCTATCACAACAAATTGATTCACCATCGAAACTTTTAAGACACAAATGATACTAAACATCGAAACATCAAAAGAATAAAAATAAAGCATTGGATTACGTTAACACTGCATAAACATATAAAAACTATCACTGAAATTAACTAACGTGAAACAACACTGAATTACTTAAATGTATCTAAGCAAATACTGATGGACATAAATAGACATAAATAGGTACTCACATAGATATACCACATTGGTGGCGACAGGAACAACACAAATAAATTAAGTATAAGTAACAGGTGACGAGTGTCACTCAAAGGATGTGGACTGTATGACAGGAGGACTGAACTAACTCAGTCAGTTGGTGGGTCCTATATATAAGGTCGGCTCCCGCCACGCGACCCGCCGGTGGGTCGTTTAACGATGCAGATGGTCGTTAGAGAACAAAGATTATTGGTTACAATACAAAATGGGTTTGAACAAATAATAACAGTTAAAACCTTAACAGCACAGGGTAAGGTGACTAGATTATATAATAGGAAATACAACACATCATTACAGGAATAATATGGAACATGGAAGCATGTTATATAAAAAAAATAGAAAAATACGACACGGTCGTAACAACACACACATATAAACCATAAATATGTTATATGGAACATAAATATAACTTCCAAAATCACTCTCATATACTTCCTAACCGCGGCCTGACGAAATAGTACACCTGTAACGTTCTGTCAGGGCTCAGGTCGAGGCTCCTCCTTACTGATCATCTATACGTGTGTGTGAGTGTGAGATGTTTCCTAGTATGTAATAAAAAGGCGGGGATCCGCTTTTGAATTTTGCCACATACAGCGGCTAGTTTATTGTGCACCCATATTCATCCCGTGAACGGTAGCGTAGGCAGATTATGGGAATGGGACAACTGGTGGCCGCCATCTGGCCGCAGCCCAGTTTGGTTAGGTTTGGTTAGGTTAGGTTAGGTTAGGTTAGGTTAGGTTGTCAACAAAAAGTTCCATATGGCGGCCAGCCGGCCGCGGCGAGTTTCCCGCGGCCAGCTGCGGCCAGATGGCGGCGGCCAGTTGTCCTAGACCCGCAGATTATAGTTAAACAGTAGAAGTCAGAATATTATGGCACTGAATGTTAAAAACAATGTATTTCCAAAAAATTATTTGTTTAGTTCTGTAGAGTACATCGCCCTCTCCCTCAACCTGCCATTATTCAATAAATTATTTGTTCCCTCGTTCTAACCACCAAGATGCGATAACATATCCTGTTGAAGATAAAAATACACTGTCCAGGAAGTGTCATAACAAACTTGGGGGTTATCTGAAACAATACCTTCTACAGTACAATTATATAGTATGACCACCATGACCCACGGAGATCTGTACCTCTTGGCTCCTGACCTCTGTTGACCTTGTGTATACTCACCCAGTTGACCTTTCCTGCCCTATCGCCCATTCCTCCTACAGTCAAGGGCTGGGGGGCCGAAGGGGGGGGACGGAGGGGAATGGTTCTGTAAGCATAGTTGAGGTTAGGTTAGGTTAGGTTCAAATGAGTGATAGATCAGGTCCCATGGTTAGTTTATCTCTCTCTCTCTCTCTCTCTCTCTCTCTCTAACACATATATATCCCTATTCTGTAAAATCGTGTGGTTATTTATATTTACTCACTGTTGATATTCTGGGAGAGAGAAAGAGAGAGAGAGAGAGAGATGTAGATTGAGAGAATGATATTATTGAGAGAGTAGACGAGGGAAATAGACTGGAGAGAGCGAGAGAGAGAGAGAGAGAGAGAGAGAGATGTGAATTAGTGTTTACTCCCACTCATAAGTATAGTATTAGTCAACTTATTTTATACAGGGTCTCCAGTCCACATTAAAATGAAAACAACTTTGTAAAACCTTATAAACTTTTGATTGAATGATAACAGATTATTATCCACACACACACATTATAGTCAGTCTCTTCGAGTTTCATTTGGTGTATGGGTATATATCGTTTGGGTATAGGTATAAGGCATCATTCGGGAGAGGTCAGGTCAGGTCAAAGTAAAGGTAAGGTCAGGGTAGGTGATCTCAGTGGCCAGGAAACGTGAATTTTTAAGTTGGGATGAATATTTTTTTTGGGGGGGGGAGGGGAGGGGAGAAACGAGTATGATTTTATATGATGGTGATGAAGGAAGGAATAGAGGGAGAGATGGAGAGGATTTATGAAGGAGGGAAGGTTGAAGGAAAGATGAGAATAGCAAAAGGAAGGGAGGAAGGAGACAGGGAAAATTGAAAACTGATAAAGATGATGGAAGAGTGAAAATAAAGAGGATGGCGAGGAAACAAAGAAGGATAGGGGGAAGGAAAGAAAGAAGGATAGAGAGAAGGAAAGAAATCACGAAAATTTTAAATGAAGAAATGAAGACGAAAATCAACAAAAAAATTAAATAAAAGAAGAAATAATCATGAGAGAAGAAAGAAGAGAAATTGCTGGATTGACAAACACGACA
>NW_024757621.1:0-4970 GCF_018991925.1 Homarus americanus | reverse complement strand
TCTGCCTTCTGTGTTTCCACACTCGTACAATCTGTCTCACTTCAAAAAGCTGGTTTTCCGGTATTCTCGTGGTGTAGATTAATATAACCTTTTCTATTTTTAATTTCTTTATATTCTTATTTTTCGCCCCGAGGCCCCGATGTGGGTTGATGACCTGTACCTGGTGGGCTATATATGAATATATATGAATATATCTGTAACTGATTCAGCTGTCTGCCACTTTCTGTGAGACCTTCGCTGATAGTTCATCGAAATATCCAATACCTTCTATATATATATATATATATATATATATATATATATATATATATATATATATATATATATATATATATATATATATATATATATATATATATATATATATATCTTGATAAAATCACACGGGAAAATGGAAACAACGAGGTACCTTAGCTTCGTCTTTATTCAAGACATCTTCAGAGGCAACTGGATTACATGGACAGAGAGAGGCAAATATACAGGGTGACCTAAAAACATGAGGTCAGGTCATAATGATGACATCCACTAATCCCCACACCAACACACACGTAGAGGAGCTTAGAGAAGGGGTGGTGACGTGACTAGCCAGGTCAGGTCAGAAAAAAGGGACACAAAATAACTATCATACATCTAGATCAAAGGTTTTCAAAGCATTTTTAACCTTGGGCCACTGACAAATAAATTTATGTAACATATTATCAGTATTGAACTGACCATCACTAAGGTTTATTGATTTTAATTCCTTAATCAAACTAGCTTCAACAAGTCTTTCTGTGACACAAGATGATTTGAATACTTCTAGCTTTTTCCCCAAGCAATGGGGTGATTATTATTCTAACATGAACGAACAAGGCACTGATTTCAGATGCAGTTCTGATATTATACTTATGTTGTTTGATTCTGAGCTGCAGTGTTTTCCTGTCGACCTACATAATTACAATTACATTTGCTACATGGAATACAATAAACACTTCCATTTACATTGATTTACATGAAAATATATATATATATATATATATATATATATATATATATATATATATATATATATATATATATATATATATATATATATATGTATATATATGTATATATGCAAGTAAATCACTGTAGGTGCGGTGATCTAGGTATATACTTGTATACAAGGAAAGAAAAACACAGGATTTAGCCTTTCGTGGATACACAGCGCTTGTGTTTGTGATATATATATATATATATATATATATATATATATATATATATATATATATATATATATTATGCAAATTGGAAAGGTTTACTGAAACATACAGACTCATTGCCATGTCCATGGAGAATTAATTTCAAGCTGCGCACGTTGACCATTAGTATGGTAGCGCCACAGTGTGGGTGGGCTGGTGGGCTGGTGGGCTGGTTTTCAAAATTTATAAACCGTCAGGTGTTTATGGCGCACCCTACCCTACAATGGCTAACCAGTACAGCCTAGTAAACTAGTCAGTCTTGGCCACGGTTGTGTTTATTACCACCACCATCCTGGCCAGTGTTGTGTTCATTACCACCACCATCCTGGCCAGTGTTGTTCATTACCACCACCATCCTGGCCAGTGTTGTGTTCATTACCACCACCATCCTGGCCAGTGTAGCGAACATTACCACCACCATCCTGGCCAGTGTAGTGTTCATTACCACCACCATCCTGGCCAGTGTTGTGTTCATTACCACCAATATCCTGGCATTTGTTGTGTTCATTACCACAAATATCCTGGTCAGTGTTGTGTTCATTACCACCACCATCCTGGCCGTGTTGTGTTCATTACCACCACCATCCTGGCCAGTGTGTGTTCATTACCACCTGCATCCTGGCCAGTGTTGTGTTCATTGCACCATCCTGGCCAGTGTTTGTGTTCATTACCACCACCATCCTGGCCAGTGTTGTTCATTACCACCACCATCCTGGCCAGTGTTGTTCATTACCACCACCATCCTGGCCAGTGTTGTGTTCATTATCACCATCATCCTGGCCCGTGTTGTTCATTACCACCAGCATCCTGGCCAGTGTTGTGTTCATTATCACTACCATCCTGGTCAGAGTTGTGTTCATTACCACTACCACCCTGGTCAGTGGTGTGTTCATTACCACCACCATCCTGGTCAATGTTGTGTTCATTACCACCACCATCCGGGTCAGTGTTGTGTTCATTACCACCACCATCCTGGCCAGTGTTGTGTTCATTACCACCACCATCCTGGCCAGTGTTCTCCTGATTACCACCACCATCCTGGCCAGTGTTGTGTTCATTACCACCACCATCCTGGCCAGTGTTGTTCATTACCACCACCATCCTGGCCAGTGTTGTGTTCATTACCACCACCATCCTGGCCAGTGTTGCTTATCTTACTTCGTCATCTCCTGTAGAGGTGAGAGCGTTTCTGAACCTAATACTTTACCCTATAAACATACTCGTCCACAACGACTTATATGAACCACCTGACGTGTTTACAACGATGGAAGGTCAACTACCGTGAAGAGCCGCCTCTCACCCAGACTGATGTGTTGTTCAAGTTAGTCAATAAACTCGATGACTCCGTAATTGTGTGACAAAATAAACAAAAATGCATCCAATAGGCCCCGATGTGGGTTGATGACCTGTACCTGGTGGGCTATATATGAATATATATGAATATATCTGTAACTGATTCAGCTGTCTGCCACTTTCTGTGAGACCTTCGCTGATAGTTCATCGAAATATCCAATACCTTCTATATATATATATATATATATATATATATATATATATATATATATATATATATATATATATATATATATATATATATATATATATATATATATATATATATCTTGATAAAATCACACGGGAAAATGGAAACAACGAGGTACCTTAGCTTCGTCTTTATTCAAGACATCTTCAGAGGCAACTGGATTACATGGACAGAGAGAGGCAAATATACAGGGTGACCTAAAAACATGAGGTCAGGTCATAATGATGACATCCACTAATCCCCACACCAACACACACGTAGAGGAGCTTAGAGAAGGGGTGGTGACGTGACTAGCCAGGTCAGGTCAGAAAAAAGGGACACAAAATAACTATCATACATCTAGATCAAAGGTTTTCAAAGCATTTTTAACCTTGGGCCACTGACAAATAAATTTATGTAACATATTATCAGTATTGAACTGACCATCACTAAGGTTTATTGATTTTAATTCCTTAATCAAACTAGCTTCAACAAGTCTTTCTGTGACACAAGATGATTTGAATACTTCTAGCTTTTTCCCCAAGCAATGGGGTGATTATTATTCTAACATGAACGAACAAGGCACTGATTTCAGATGCAGTTCTGATATTATACTTATGTTGTTTGATTCTGAGCTGCAGTGTTTTCCTGTCGACCTACATAATTACAATTACATTTGCTACATGGAATACAATAAACACTTCCATTTACATTGATTTACATGAAAATATATATATATATATATATATATATATATATATATATATATATATATATATATATATATATATATATATATATATATATGTATATATATGTATATATGCAAGTAAATCACTGTAGGTGCGGTGATCTAGGTATATACTTGTATACAAGGAAAGAAAAACACAGGATTTAGCCTTTCGTGGATACACAGCGCTTGTGTTTGTGATATATATATATATATATATATATATATATGTATATATATATATATATATATATTATGCAAATTGGAAAGGTTTACTGAAACATACAGACTCATTGCCATGTCCATGGAGAATTAATTTCAAGCTGCGCACGTTGACCATTAGTATGGTAGCGCCGCAGAGTGGGTGGGCTGGTGGGCTGGTGGGCTGGTGGGCTGGTTTTCAAAATTTAAAGCCCGTCAGGTGTTTATGGCGCACCCTACCCTACAATGGCTAACCAGTACAGCCTAGTAAACTAGTCGGTCTTGGCCACGGTTGTGTTCATTACCACCACCATCCTGGCCAGTGTTGTTCATTACCACCACCATCCTGGCCAGTGTTGTTCATTACCACCACCATCCTGGCCAGTGTTGTTCATTACCACCACCATCCTGGCCAGTGTTGTTCATTACCACCACCATCCTGGCCAGTGTTGTTCATTACCACCACCATCCTGGCCAGTGTTGTTCATTACCACCACCATCCTGGCCCGTGTTGTTCATTACCACCAGCATCCTGGCCAGTGTTGTGTTCATTACCACTACCATCCTGGTCAGTGTTGTTCATTACCACCACCATCCCACCACCATCCCGGGCCCGTGTTCATTACCACTGTTATCCTGGCCAGTGGCCAGGTAAGTTCATTACCACTACCATCCTGGTCAGTGTTGTTCATTACCACCACCATCCTGGCCAGTGTTGTTCATTACCACCACCATCCTGGCCAGTGTTGTTCATTACCACCACCATCCTGGCCAGTGTTGTGTTCATTATCACCATCATCCTGGCCCGTGTTGTTCATTACCACCAGCATCCTGGCCAGTGTTGTGTTCATTATCACTACCATCCTGGTCAGAGTTGTGTTCATTACCACTACCACCCTGGTCAGTGGTGTGTTCATTACCACCACCATCCTGGTCAATGTTGTGTTCATTACCACCACCATCCGGGTCAGTGTTGTGTTCATTACCACCACCATCCTGGCCAGTGTTGTGTTCATTACCACCACCATCCTGGCCAGTGTTGTTTATCTTACTTCGTCATCTCCTGTAGAGGTGAGAGCGTTTCTGAACCTAATACTTTACCCTATAAACATACTCGTCCACAACGACTTATATGAACCACCTGACGTGTTTACAACGATGGAAGGTCAACTACCGTGAAGAGCCGCCTCTCACCCAGACTGATGTGTTGTTCAAGTTAGCCAATAAACTCGATGACTCCGTAATTGTGTGACGAAATAAACAAAAATGCATCCAATAACCAGCAATACGCTTAACC
>NW_024757620.1:0-30868 GCF_018991925.1 Homarus americanus | reverse complement strand
CACTGAAGGGGTGCCAGGCCCTCACACTCCTGGTCATGTCACTGAAGGGGTTCCCGGTCCTCACACCACAGGTCATGGCACTGAAGCGGAGCCCGGCCGTCACACCCCTGGACATGGCACTGAAGGGGTGCCCGGCCCTCACACCCCGGGTCATGTCAGTGAAAGGGTGCCCGGCCCTCAAACCCCGGGTCATAGCACTGAAGGGGTGCCCGGCCCTCATACCCCGGGTCATGGTGCTGGAGGGGTGCCCGGCCCTCACACCCCAATTCATGGCACTGAAATCGAGCCCGGCCCTCACACCCCGGGTCATGGCACTGGAAAGGTGCTCGGCCCTCACACCCCGTTTCATGGCTCTGAAGGGGTGCTCTAGCCTCACACCCCTGCCTCATGGCACTGAAGTGCCCGGCCCTCACACCCCGGGACATGTCACTAATGGGGTGCCTGGCCCTCACACCCCGAGTCATGTCACTGAAGCGGTGCACGGCCCTCATAACCCGGGTCATGGACCTAAAGGGGTGCCCGGCCCTCACACCCCAGGCCATGGGGTTGAAGCGGTTTCCGGCGCTCACACCACGGGGCATGTAGCTGAAGGGGTGCCCGGCCATCACACCCCGGTTCATAGCTCTGTAAGGGTGCCTGGCCCTCACACCCCGTTTCCTGGCACTGAAGGAGTGCCCGGCCCTCACGCCCCGGCTCATGGCACTGAAGGGGTGCCCGGCCCTGACGCCCCTTGTCATGTCACTGATGGGTTGCCCAGCCCTCACATCCCGGGTCATGGCACTGAAGTGGTGCCCAGCCGTCACACCCCTGGCCATGGCACTGAAGGTGTGCCCGGCCCTCACACCCCTGGTTGTAGACCTAAACAGGTGCCCGTCCCCCACACCACGGTTCATGGCACTGAAAGGGGGCCCGGACCACACACCACGGGTCATGTCATTAAAGGGGTGCCCGGCCCTCATACCCTGGGTCATGGTGCTTGAGGGGTGCCCGGACCTCACACCCCGATTCTTGTCACTGAAATCGAGCCCGGCCCTCACACCCCGGGTCATAGTGCTGATGGGTTGCCCGGCCCTCACATCCCGGGTCATGAGAAGGTGCCTTGCCCCTCACACCCCGGTTCACAGCACTGTAGGGGTTGCCCGGCCTTCACACTCCCATTTCATAGCACTGGAAATAGTGCCTCGGCCCTCACACCCCGGTTCATGACACTGAAGGGGTGCCCAGCCCTCACACCCCGGGCCATGGTGCTGGAGGGGTGCCCGGCCCTCACACCCCGGGCCATGGTGCTGGAGGGATGCCCAGCCCTCACATACCGGGTCATGGAGCTGAATGGGTGCCCGGACATGACACCCCGGGTCATGTCACTGAAGGGGTGCCCGGCCCTCACACCCCGGGTCATGTCAGAGAAAGGGTGCCCGGCCCTCACACCCCGGGTCATAGCACTTGTTCAGTTGTGTGCTGAGTGTGCAGTGTGCCTGGGAGTGTCTGAGGTGTATGGGTGTCAGATGTACCTGGCAGTGTCAGCGGTGTACCTGGGAGTGTCAGGGGTATGCCTGGGAGTATCAGGTGTGCAGGGAGTGTCAGGGTGTACCTGGGAGTGTCTGGTGTGCCTGGGAGAGTCTGAGGTGTGCCTGGGGGTGTCCTGTGAGGTGTGCACGGTGTAAGTGTTGTACCTGGGGTGTCAGAGATGTACCTGGGGTGCCAGAGGTGTTCATGGGAGTGTCAGTGGTGTGCCTGGGAGTGTCAGTGGTGGCTGGGTATGCAGAGGTGGCACCTGGGGTGTATGGGGTGTGCCACAGTGTCAGGTGTGCAGGGAGTGTTGAAGGAACACTTGGGAGTGTCAGGGGTGTGCCTGGGAGTGTCAGGGGGTGTGCCTGGGAGTGTCCAGAGGTGTGCCTGGGAGTGTCTGAGGTGTCTGGGGTGTCAGTGGTGTTCCTGGGAGTCTCAGGGGTGTGCCTGTGGTGTCAGCGGTGTGCAGGGAGTGTCAGGGAATGTGCCTGGGAGTGTCAGAGGTGTGCCTGGGGTGTCAGAGGTGTACCTGGGGTGTGTCTGAGGTGTCCCAGGGGAATGTCAGGGGTGTGCTGGGGAGTGTCTGAGGGTGTACCTGCAGTGTCAGAGGTGTACCTGGGAGTGTCAGGGGTGTACCTGTGGTGTCAGCAGTGTGCCAGGGGAGTGTCAGCAGTGT
This sequence comes from Homarus americanus, assembly GCF_018991925.1. Taxonomy (NCBI): domain Eukaryota; kingdom Metazoa; phylum Arthropoda; class Malacostraca; order Decapoda; family Nephropidae; genus Homarus; species Homarus americanus. The sequence continues at coordinate 28,683 of NW_024757620.1, read as the reverse complement.
ACCTGGGAGTGTCAGCAGCGGTGTACCTGGGGAGTGTCAGAGGTATACCTGGGAGTATCAGAGGTGTGTAACTGGGAGTATCAGAGTTGTACCTGGAGTGTCAAAGGTGTACCCTGGGAGTGTCAGAGGTGTACCTGGGGAGTGTCAGGTGTTCCTGGGTATGGGGGTGTGCCTGGGGGTGCCAGAGGTGTACCTGGGATTGTCAGTGTTGTACTGTAGTGTCAGGTGTGTACCAGGGAATGTCAGAGGTACCTGGGAGTGTCAGCAGTGTGCCTGGGAGTGTCAGTGTACCTGAGAGTGTAAGAGGGTGCACCTGGGAGTGTCAGAGAGGTACCTGGGAGCGTCAGAGGATTAACTCTGAGTGTCAGAGGTGTACCCTGGTAGTGTCATTGGTGTACCTGGGGTGACAGAGGTGTGCCTGGAAGCGTCAGAGGAGTACCTGGAAGTGTCAGAGGTGTGCAAGTGTCTGAGGTGTGTCTGGGGGTGTCAGTGTGTGTGCCTGGGGAGTGTCTGGGAGTGTACATGGGTGTCAGATGTGTGCCTGGCAGTGTCAGCGGTGTACCTGGGAGTGTCAGGGGTATACCTGGGAGTATCGGAGGTGTACTGGGGTGTCAGTGTGCCTGGGGTGTCTGGGGTGTACCTGCAGGGTGTCTGGGGGTGTGCCTGGGAGTGTCTGGGGTGCCTGGGGTGTGAAGTGTTGTACCTGGGGAGTGTCAGAGATGTGCCTGGGGAGTGCCAGAGGTGTACATGGGAGTGTCGGTGTGCCTGGGGTGTCAGTGGTGCACCTGGGGAATGTCTGGTGTACCTGGGAGTGTATGAGGCATGCCTGGGGTGTCAGTGTGTGTGCCAGGGGGAGTGCAGAGGAACACTTGGGTGTCAGAGGTGTACCTAGGAGTGTCAGGGGTGTACCTGGGGAGTGTCAGAGGTGTGCCTGGGGTGTCTCAGGTGTGCCTGGGTGTGTCAGAGGGTACCTGGGGTGTCAGAGGTGTGCCTGGGGAGTATCGGAGGTGTGCCTGGAAGTGGCTGAGGTGTGCCCAGGGAGTGTCAGAGATGTACCTGGGGTGTCAGAGATGTGCTTGTGAGTGTCAGAGGTGCTTGGGGAGTGTCTGGGGTGTACCAGGGGGTGTCAGAGGTGTGCCTGGGGTGTCTGAGGGTGTACCTGCAGAGTGTCAGGGGTGTGCCTGGGAGTGTCAGGGGTGTGCCTGTGAGTGTCCAGCAGGTGGCACTTGCTGGAGTGTCAGCAGTGTGCCTGGGGAATCCAGCGGTGTACCTGGGAGTTTTCAGAGATATACCTCAGAATTATCAGAGTGTGCCTGGGAGTATCAGAGTTGTGGGAGTGTCAGAGGTGTACTTTCAGGTGTCGGAGGTGTGCCTGGGTGTGTCAGAGATGTACCTGGGAATGTCGGGAGGTGTTTCCTGAGAGTGTCAGGGTGTACCTGGAAGTGTCAGAGATGTGCCTGGGAGTGTCTGAGGTGTACCTGCGTGTGTCAGAGGTGTGCCTGGGGTGTCAGGGGTTTGCCTGGCAGTTTCAGCAGTGTGCCTGGGAGTGTCAGCAGTGTGCCTGGAAGTGTGGGGTGTGCCTGGGGTTTGTCTGAGGGTACATGGAGTGTCAGAGGGTGTACCTGGCAGTGTCAGCAGTGTGCCTGTGAGAGTGTCATCGGTGTACCTAAGTGCCAGAGGTATACTGGGGTATCAGGAATGTGCCTGGGGTGTCAGAGGTATGCCTGGGAGTGTCAGGGGTGTGCCTGGAAGTGTCAGAGGTGTACACAGAGATGTCTGAGGTGTACCTGGGATGTCTGGGGTGTACCTGGAAGTGTCTGAGGTGTACATGGACTGTCAGAGTTGAACGGTTCAGCAGTGTCAGCGGTGTACCTGGGAGTGCCAGAGGTGTACCTGGGAGTGTCAGAGGTGTACCAGGAGTGTCAGAGGTGGCCACCTGTGGTGTCAGAGGTAGACCAGAAAGGAGTGTCAGAGTACCTGGGAGTGTCAGAGGCCTTCTGGGGAGTGTCACAGGGCTAGCAACTTTGGGAGTGTCGGAGGTGTAACACAGAATATCAGAGGTGTACCTGGCATTGTCGAGTGTACCTGGCAGTGTCCAGAGTGTACCTGGGGAGTGTCAGAGATGTGTACCTGTGAGTGTCAGGGTGTGCGTGGGGTGTCAGTGTGCCTGGGAGTGTCAGAGGTGTACCTGGCATTGTCGGAGGTACCTGGGAGTGTCTGGGTGTGCCTGTGTCGGAGGTGTGCCTGGCAGTGTCAGAGGTTTACCTGGGAGTGTCAGAGATGTACCTGGGAGTGTCAGGGTGTACCTGGCATTGTCGGGGAGTACCTGGGAGTGTCTGGGGTGTGCCTGGCATTGTCAGGTGTGCCTGGCAGTGTCAGAGTTTACCTGGGAGTGTCAGAGATGGCCTGGGGTGTCAGAGGTGTACCTGGGGTGGACGTGTGCCTGGGAGTGTCAGAATTGTACCAGGGAATGTCAGTGGAGTTCCTGGGAGTGTCAGAGGTGTGTATGTGCGAGTGTCAGAGGTTTACCTGGGAGTGTCAAGGTGTACCTGGAAGTGTCAGGGGTGTAACTGGGAGTGTCGGAGGTGTAACTGGGAGTGTCAGGTGTAACTGGGAGTGTCTGGTGTGCCTGGGGAGTGTCAGGTTGTACCTGGGAGTGTCAGGGGTGTACCTGGGAGTTTCAGAGGTGCAACTGGGGAATTGTCTGGTGTGCCTGGGAGTGTCTGAGGTGTGCCTGGGGAGTGTCTCAGGTGTACCTGGTAGTGTCAGAGTTGTGCCTGGAAGTGTCTGAGGTGTGCCTGGGGTGCCAGGGTGTGCCTGGGGTGTCGGTGTGAGTGTCAGGTGTGTGCGGGGTGTCAGAGGAGTACCTGGGAGTGTCAGCGGTATGCCTGGGAGTGTCAGAGGTGTACCTGAGAGTGTCAGTGTACCTAGGTGTCAGAGAATTGCCTGGGAGCGTCAGAGGATTAACTCTGAGTGTCAGGGTGTACCTGGTAGTGTCATTGGTGTGCCTGGGGTGTCAGAGGTGTGCCTGGAAGCGTCAAAGGAGTACCTGGAAGTGTCAGGGTGTACCTGGGAGTGTCTGGGGTGTATCTGGGGAGTGTCTGAGTGTGTGCCTGGGAGCGTCTGAGGTGTACATAGGTGTCAGACCATGTACCTGGCAGTGTCCAGCGGTGTACCTGGGGAGTGTCAGGGGTATACCTGGGAGTATCGGAGGTGTACCTGGGAGTGTCAGGGTGTGCCTGGGGGAGTGTCTGAGGTGTGCCTGGGAGAGTCTGGGGAATGACTTTCAGGAGTGTCTGAGGTGTGCCTGGGGAGTGCTTGTGTGCCTGGGAGTGTCAGTGTACCTGCAGGTGCAGAGGTGTGCATGGGGTGTCAGTGGTGTGCCTGGGGAGTGTCAGTGGTGTGCCTGGGAATGTCTGGGGTGTGCCTGGAGTGTGGGGTGTACCTGGGGTGGGTGTGTGCCAGGGGTGTCAGAGGAACACTTGGGGGTGTCAGGGTGTGCCTGGGAGTTAATCGGGGTGTACCTGGGGGAGTGTCAGAGGTGTGCCTGGGGTGTCTGAGGTGTATCTGGGGTGCCAGTGGTGTTCTGGGTGTCAGTGAATTGGCACCTGGGAGTGTCAGGGGTGTGCCAGGGAGTGTCAGGGGGTGTACCTGGCAGTGCTCCAGGTGTGCCTGGGTGTGTCAGAGGAGTGCCTGCCTGGGGTGTCAGGGTGTGCCTGGGAGTATCGGAGGTGTACCTGGGGAGTGGCAGGAGGTGTACTTGGGGTGTCAGAGATGTGCCTGGGAGTGTCCAGAGGTGTACCTGGGGTGTCAGAGGTGTGCCTGGGGAGTGTCTGGGGTGTCCCCGGGGAATGTCAGGGTGTGCCTGGGAGTGTCTGAGGTGTACCTGCAGTGTCAGGAGGTGTGCCTGGGGAGTGTCAGGGGGTGTGCCTGTGGTGTCAGCGGTGTGCCAGGGAGTGTCAGCGGTGTGCCTGGGAGTGTCAGGGGGTATGCCTGGGAATTATCAGTGTACCTGGGGAATTATCAGGATTGTCACCTGGGAGTGTCAAAGGTGTACCTGGGAGTGTCAGAGGGTGTGCCTGGGGAGTGTCGGAGGTGTTCTGGGGTCTCAGAGGAATTGACTGTGCCTGGGGAGTGCCAGAGGTGTACCTGGGATTGTCAGTGTTGTGCCTGTAGTGCATCAGGTGTGTACCAGGGAGTGTCAGAGGAGTACCTGGGAGTGTCCCAGCGGTGGTGTGCCTGGAGTGTCAGGGTGTACCTGAGGTGTAGAGGTGCCTGGGGTGTCAGAGGAGTACCTGGGAGCGTCAGAGGATGCTCAGAGTGTCCAGGGTGCCTGGTAGTGTCATTGGTGTACCTGGGAGTGTCCAGAGGTGTACCTGGAAGCGTCAGAGGAGTACCTGGATGTGTCAGAGGTGTGCCTGGGGAATTATCTGAGGTGTATCTGGGAGTGTCTGATGTGTACCTGGGAGTGTCTGGGGTGTACATGGAGTGTCAGATGTGTGCCTGGCAGTGTCAGCAATTATGCCTGGGAGTGTCAGGGGTATACCTGGAATTATCAGGCTGTGCCTGGGAGTGTCAGAGGTGTGCCTGGGAGTGTCTGAGGTGTACCTGGGAGTGTAAGTGTTGTACCTGGGAGTGTCAGAGATGTGCCTGGGGTGCCAGAGGTGTACATGGGGAGTGTCCAGTGGTGTGCCTGGGGTGTCAGTGGTGCTGGGAATGTCTGGTGTGCCTGGGGTGTATGGGGTGTGCCTGGGGTGTCGGTGTTAAGCCTGAGGGGTGTGAGGAACACTTGGGGAGTGTCAGAGGTGTGCCTGGGGAGTGTCAGGGGTGTGCCTGGGGTGTCAAGTACTTCCACTTACCTGGGAGTGTCTCAGGTGTGCCTGGAGTGTGTCAGAGGAGTGCCTGGGGTGTCAGGGTGTGCCTGGGAGTATCGGAGGTGTGCCTGGAAGTGGCTGGTGTGCCCAGGGAGTGTCAGGGATGTGCCTGGGAGTGTGGGGGTGTGCCTGGGTGTCAAGGTGTGCCCAGGGAGTGTCTGGGGTGTGCCGGGGGAGTGTCAGAGTGTGCACAGGGGCCGCCAGTGTGCCTGCGAGTCTCAGAGGTGTGCCTGGGAGTGTCAGGGGTGTGCCTGTGAGTGTCCAGCGGTGTGTGCCTGGGGAATGTCAGCGGTGTACCTGGGGTGTCAGCAGTACCTGGGGTTTCAGGGAAGCCATGCCTGGGAGTATCAGAGGTGTACCTGGGGAGTATCAGGGAGTTGTACCTTGGGAGTGTCAGAGGTGTGCCTGGGGAGTGTCAGGTGTACCTGGGTGTGTCAGAGATAGCACCTGGGAGTATGGAGTGTTCCTGAGAGCGTCAGGGGTGTGCCTGGAAGTGTCCAGAGATGGCACCTGGGGTGTCTGAGGTGTACCTGCGTGTGTCAGGGTGCCTGGGAGTGTCAGGGGTTTGCTGTGGCAGTTTCAGCAGTGTGCCTGGAGTGTCAGCAGTGTGCCTGGAAGTGTCAGGGGGGTGTGCCTGGGATTGTCTGGGGTACATGGAGTGTCAGAGGTGTACCTGGCAATGTCAGCGGTGTGCCTGTGAGTGTCATCGGTGTGCCTGGGAGTGCCAGAGGGTATACCTGGGGGTATCAGAGGTGTGCCTGGGGAGTGTCAGGGGTATGCCTGGGGTGTCAAGTTGTACCTGGAAGTGTCAGGGGGGGTGTACCTGGAGGAGATGTCTGAGGTGTACCTGGGGAGTGTCGGGTGTGCCTGGAAGTGTCTGGGGTGTACATGGACTGTCAGGGAGTTGAACCTGGCAGTGTCAGCGGTGTACCTGGGAGTGCCAGAGTGTAACTGGGAGTGTCAGAGGTGTACCAGGGAGTGTCAGAGGTGTGCCTGTAGTGTCAGGGTGAACCAGGGGGTGTCAGAGGAGTGCCTGGGAGTATCAGAGGTATGCCTGGGGAGTGTCACAGGTGTGTGGGAGTGTCGGAGGTGTAACTGGGAATATCAGAGGAAGTGTCAGGGGTGTACCTGGGAGTGTCGGAGGTGTACCTGGAAGAGTCAGGGGTGTGCCTGGGGGTGTCAGAGATGTGCCTGGGAGTGTCAGAGGTGTACCTGGGTGTGTTGGACGTGTGCCTGGGAGTGTCAGAGATGTGCCTGGAGTGTCAGGGGTGTGTGTACCTGGAGATGTCAGGGGTGTGCCTGGGGAGTGTCTGAGGTGTACCTGGAAGTGTCAGAGGTGTACATGGAGTGTCAGAGTTGTACCTGGGAGTGTCAGCGGTGTGCCTGGGGAGTGTCAGAGGTGTGCCTGGGGAATGTCAGAGGTGTGCCTGGCATTGTCGGAGGTGTGCCTGGCAGTGTCAGAGGTACCTGGGAGTGTCAGAGGTGTGCCTGGGGATGTCGGAGGTGTGGGAGTGGCTGAGGTGTGCTTGGGGTGTCAGAGATGTGCCTGGAAGTGTCAGGGGTGTACCTGGGAGATGTCTGAGGTGTGCCTGGGAGTGTCTGAGGTGTGCCTGGGAGTGTCTGGGGTGTGCATGGACTGTCAGAGTTAGCCTGGCAGTGTCAGCGGTGTGCCTGGGAGTGCCAGAGGTGTACTGGGAGTGTCAGAGGTGTTCCAGGGAGTGTCAGTGGTGTGCCTGGGGAGTGTCAGAGGTGAACCAGGGAATGTCAGAGGGGTACCTGGGAGTGTCAGAGTATACCTGGAAGTGTCACGGGTCTAATTGGAATTGCGGTGTAACTGGGGAATGTCAGAGGTGTGCCTGGGTGTGTCAGAGGTGTGCCTGGGGTGTCGGAGGTGTTCTGGGGTGTGGGGTTGTACCTGGAAGTGTCAGAGGTGTGCCTGGTTGTGCCAGAGGTGTGCCTGGAGTGTCAGTGGTGTGCCTGTGAGTGTCAGGTGTGTACCAGGGAGTGTCAAGGAGTGCCTGGGGTGTCAGCGGTGTGCCTGGGAGTGTCAGAGGTGTGCCTGGGGAGTGTCAGAGGTGTGCCTGGGAGTGTCAGAGGTTGCCTGGGGCGTCAGAGTTAACTCTGAGTGTCAGAGGTGTGCCTGGTAGTGTCATTGAGGTGTACCTGGGAGTGTCAGAGGTGTGCCTGGAGGCGTCAGAGGAGTACCTGGAAGTGTCAGAGGTGTACCTGGGAGTGTCTGAGTGTGTCTGGGGTGTCTGATGTGTACCTGGGGAGTGTCTGGGGTGTACATGGGTGTCAGATGTGTGCCTGGCAGTGTCAGCGGTGTGCCTGGAAGTGTCAGGGTATACCTGGGAGTATCGGAGGTGTGCCTGGGGTGTCAGAGGTGTACCTGGGAGTGTCTGGGGTGTGCCTGGGGAGTGTCTGGGTGTGCCTGGGGAGTGTCTGGGGTGTGCCTGGTGTAAGTGTTGTGCCTGGGGTGTCAGAGATGTGCCTGGGGTGCCAGGGGTGTACATGGGAGTGTCAGTGGTGTGCCTGGGAGTGTCAGTGGTGTGCCTGGGTGTCTGAGGTGTGCCTGGGTGTATGGGGTGTGCCTGGGGTGTCAGGTGTGTGCCAGGGGTGTCAGAGGAACACTTGGGAGTGTGCAGAAGGTGTGCCTGGGGTGTCAGGGGTGTGCCTGGAGTGTCAGAGGTGTACCTGGGGGTGTCTGGGGTGTGCCTGGGTGTCAGTGGTGTGCCTGGGTGTCAGTGGTGTGCCTGGGGTATCAGAGGTGTGCCTGGGGAGTGTCAGAGGTGTGCCTGGGAGTGTCAGGGGTGTGCCTGGAGTGTCAGGGGGTGTACCTGGGATTGTCTGAGGTGTGCCTGGAAGTATCTGAGGTGTACATGGACTGTCAGGGTTGTGCCTGGGTAGTGTCAGCGGTGTGCCAGTGCCAGAGGTGTACCTGGAGTGTCAGAGGTGTACCAGGGAGTGTCAGAGGTGTGCCTGGGGAGTGTCAGGAACCAGGGGTGTCAGAGGAGTGCCTGGGAGTGTCAGAGGTATGCCTGGGAGTGTCAGGGGTGTACCTGGATGTCGGAGGTGTAACTGGGGAATGTCAGAGGTGTACCTGGGCATTGTCGGAGGTGTACCTGGCAGTGTCAGAGGTGTACCTGGGAGTGTCAGGGTGTGCCTGGGAGTGTCAGAGGTGTGCCTGGGAGTGTCTGAGGTGTACCTGGGGTGTCAGAGGTGTACCTGGCATTGTCGGGTGCCTGGGAGTGTCAGGGTGTGCCTGGCGTGTCGGGTGTACCTGGCAGTGTCAGGGTATGGGGAGTGTCAGAGATGTGCCTGGGGTGTCAGAGGTGTACCTGGGTGTGTTGGACGTGTGCCTGGAGTGTCAGAGATGTACCTAGAAGTGTCAGGGGGTGTACCTGGGAGTGTCTGAGGTGTGCCTGGGGAGTGTCAGAGGTGTGCCTGGAAGTGTCTGGGGTGTACATGGAGTGTCAGGGAGTTGTACCTGGCAGTGTCAGCGGTGTGCCTGGGAGTGTCAGAGGTGTGCCTGGGATTGTCAGAGGTGTGCCTGGGAGTGTCAGGGTGTGCCTGGCATTGTCAGGTGTGCCTGGCAGTGTCAGAGGGTACCTGGGAGTGTCAGAGGTGTACCTGGAGTATCGGAGGTGTGCCTGGGAGTGGCTGAGGTGTGCTCAGGGGTGTCAGGGATGTGCCTGGAAGTGTCAGGGGTGTACCTGGGAGATGTCTGAGGGTGTGCCTGGGGAGTCTGCAGTGTACCTGGAAGTGTCTGGGGTGTGCATGGACTGTCAGGTTGTACCTGGCAGTGTCAGCGGTGTGCCGGGAGTGCAGAGGTGCCTGGGGAGTGTCAGAGGTGTTCCAGGGAGTGTCAGGGGTGTGCCTGAGTGTCAGAGGTGAACCAGGGAGTGTCAGAGGGAGTGCCTGGGAGTGTCAGAGGTATGCCTGGAAGTGTCACGGGTCTAGTGGGAGTGTCGGAGGTGTAACTGGGAATGTCAGAGGTGTACCTGGGTGTGTCAGAGGTGTGCCTGGGAGTGTCGGGGTGTTCCTGGTAGTGTCAGAGTTGTACCTGGAAGTGTCAGAGGTGTACCTGGTGTGCCAGAGGTGTGCCTGGGGTGTCAGTGGTGTACCTGTAGTGTCAGGTGTGTGCCAGGGGGTGTCAGGAGTACCTGGGAGTGTCAGCGGTGTGCCTGGGAGTGTCAGAGGTGTACCTGAGAGTGTCAGGGGTGTGCCTGGGGTGTCAGAGAGTACCTGGGGCGTCAGAGGGTAACTCTGAGTGTCAGGGTGTGCCTGGTAGTGTCATTGGTGTGCCTGGGGTGTCAGAGGTGTGCCTGGAAGTGTCAGAGGGGTGTGCCTGGGGAGTGTCTGGGGTGTATCTGGAGTGTCTGATGTGTGCCTGGAGTGTCTGGGGTGTGCATGGAGTGTCAGATGTGTGCCTGGCAGTGTCAGCGGTGTGCCTGGAGGTGTCAGGGTATGCCTGGGGTATCGGAGGTGTGCCTGGGGTGTCAGAGGTGTGCCTGGGAGTGTCTGGGGTGTGCCTGGGTGTCTCAGGTGTGCCTGGGGTGTAGTGTTGTGCCTGGGGTGTCAGAGATGTGCCTGGGTGCCAGGGGTGTACATGGGGTGTCAGTGGTGTGCCTGGGAGTGTCAGTGGTGTGCCTGGGAATGTCTGGGGCCTGGGGTGTATGGGGTGTGCCTGGGGTGTCAGGTGTGTACCAGGGGTGTCAGAGGAACACTTGGGGTGTCAGAGGTGTGCCTGGGGAGTGTCAGGGGTGTACCTGGGAGTGTCAGAGGTGTGCCTGGGGAGTGTCTGGGGTGTGCTGGAGGTGGTGTGCCTGGGGTGTCAGTGGTGTGCCTGGGAGTGTCAGAGGTGTACTGGGGGTGTCAGAAGTGTGCCTGCCTGGAGTGTCTGAGGTGTACCTGGAAGTGTCTGGGGGTGTACCTGGGGAGTGTCTGGGGTGTACCCTGCTGGAAGTATCTGAAGGTGTGCATGGACTGTCAGGGGTTGTACCTGGTAGTGTCCTTGGTGTACCTGGGGAGTGGGGTGTGCCTGGGAGTGTCAGGTGTGCCAGGGGTGTGGGGTGTGCCTGGGGAGTGTCAGAGGTGGGGAAACAGGGGAGTGTCAGAGGTACACTGGGAGTGTCAGGTATGCCAGGTGTCAGGGTGTGACTGGGGGAGTGTCAGGTGTAACTGGGAATGTCAGAGGTGTACCTGGCATTGTGGTGTGCCTGGCAGTGTCAGAGGTGTGCCTGGGAGTGTCAGAGATGTTCCTGGGAGTGTCAGAGGTGTACTGGGAGTGTCTGGGGTGTACCTGGGGAGTGTCAGAGGTGTGCCTGTGGCATTGTCAGTGTGCAGGAGTGTCACAGGTGTGCCTGGGCTTTGTCGGAGGTGCCTGGCAGTGTCAGAGGTGTGCCCAGGTGTCAGAGATGTGCCTGGAGTGTCAGGGGTGTGCCTGGGTGTGTTGGACGTGTGCCTGGGGAGTGTCAGAGGGTGTGAGGGATCTCAGTGGAGTGCCTGGGGTGTCAGAGGTGTGCCTGGGGATGTCCAGAGGTGTGCCTGGGGTGTCAGAGGTGTGCCTGGGGTGTCAGAGGGTGTGCCTGGGGTGTCAGGGAGGTGTGCCTGGGTGTCAGGGGGTGTGGCTGGGGTGTCGGGGTGGTGTGGCACAAGGTGTCAGGAGGTGTAACCGGGGAGTGTCTGGGGTGTACCTGGGAGTGTCAGAGGGTGTGCCTGGGGGTGCCAGAGGTGTACCTGGGGAGTGTCAGTGGTGTGCCTGTGAGTGTCGGAACTGTGTGCCAGGGCTCAGAGGAGTGCCTGGGGTGTCAGCGGTGTGCCTGGGGAGTGTCAGGGTGTGCTGGAGTGTCCCAGAGGTGTGCCTGGCAGTGTCAGAGGAGTACCTGGGGAGCGACAGAGGAGTAACTCTGAGTGTCAGGGAGGTGTACCTGGTAGTGTCATTGGTGTGCCTGGAGTGTCAGAGGTGCTGGAAGTGTCCCAGAGGTGTGCCTGGGGTGTCTGAGGTGTATCACAGGAGTGTCTGATGTGTACCTGGGGAGTGTCTGAGGTGTATGGAGTGTCAGATGTGCACCTGGCAGTGTCAGCAGTGTGCCTGGGGAGTGTCAGGGGTATACCTGGGTATATCAGGAGGTGTGTCCTGGGGTATGGGGTGTGCCTGGGGTGTCACAGGGGTGTGCCTGGGAGTGTGTGCACAGGGTGTCTGGGGTGTGCCTGGGGAGTGTAAGTGTTGTGCCTGGGGTGTCAGAGATGTGCCGCAAAGTGCCAGAGAGGTGTGCATGGGGAGTGTCAGTGGTGTGCCTGGGGAGTGTCCAGTGGTGTGCCTGAATGTCTGACGTGTGCCTGGTGGTGTATGAAGTGTGCCTGGGGTGTCAGGTGTGCCAGGGGTGTCAGAGGAAACTTGGAGTGTCAGGGAGGTGTGCCTGGGAGATTCCAGGGGTGTACCTGGGAGTGTCAGAGATGTACCAGGGGTGTCAGAGGTGTACCTGCTGGGGTGTCAGAGGTGTGCGTGGGAATGTCTGGGTGTGCCTGGGGGTGTATGAGGTGAACGTGAGTGTCAGGTGTGTACCAGGGAGTGTCAGAGGGAGCACCTGGGAGTGTCAGGAGGTGTGCCTGGGGTGTCCAGGGGTGTACCTGGGGTATCAGATGCACTGGGGAGTGACTGAGGGTGTGCCTGGGGTGTAAGTGTTGTGCTTGGGGTTTCAGAGATGTGCCTGGGGAGTGCCAGGGACATGGTGTCAGTGGTGTGCCTGGGGTGTCGGTGGTGTGCCTGGGAATATCTCTGGGTGTGCCTGGGAGTGTGTGGTGTGCCTGGGGAGTGTCAGGTGTGTGCCAGGGGTCAGGGAACACTTGGGAGTGTCAGAGGTGTGCCTGGGAGTGTCAGGGGTGTGCCTGGGGTGTCAGAGGTGTGGCTGGGGAGTGTCTGGGGTGTGCCTGGGGAGTGTCAGTGGTGTACCTGGGGTGTCATTGGTGTGCCTGGGAGTGTCAGGGGTGTGCCAGGGGTGTCAGAGGTGTGGCTGGCAGTGTCTCAGGTGTGCCTGGGTGTGTCAAGGTACCTGGGGTGTCAGAGGTTTGCCAGGGTATCGGAGGTGGCGCACCAGGGTGGCTGAGGTGTGGCAGGGTGTCGAGATGTACCTGGAGGTGTCAGGGTGTGCCTGGGAGATGTCTGGGGTGCACCTGGGGTGTCTGGGGTGTGCCTGGGTGTCTGGGGTGTACATGGACTGTCAGCGGTGTACCTGGGGTGCCAGAGGTGTGCCTGGGGTGTCAGAGGTGTACCAGGGGTGTCAGAGGTGTGCCTGGGTGTCAGAGGTGAACCAGGGAATTTGTCAGAGGTACCTGGGGTGTCGGTGATATGTACCTGGAGTGGCACAGGTGTAAGCACTGGGAGTGTCGGAGGTGTAACTGGGAATGTCAGAGGTGTACCTGGGTGTCAGAGGTGTGCCTGGGGTGTCAGGGTGGAATTTCCTGTTAGTGTCAGGATTGTGCCTGGAAGTGTCAGAGGTGTGCCTGGTTGCAGAGGTGTGCCTGGGGTGTCCAGTCGTGTACCCGTTGGTGTCAGTGTGTACCAGGGGTGTCAGGAGGAGTGCCTGGGATTGTTGGCGGACTGCCTGGGGTGTCAGGGGTATGCCTGAGGTGTCAGAGAGGTGTGCCTGGGGTGTCAGAGGGAGTGCCTGGGAGCGTCAGAGGAGGGAACTCTGAGTGTCAGGGTGTGCCTCGTAGTGTCGTTAGTGTGCCTGGGGTGTCAGGGTGTGCCCCTGGGCGTCAGAGGAGTGCCTGGAGAGTGTCAGAGGTGTGCCTGGGGAGTGTCACCAGGGTGTATCTGGGAGTGTCTGATGTGTGCCTGGGGTGTCTGAGGTGTACATGGGTGTCAGATGTGTGCCTGGCGGTGTCAGCGGTGTGCCTGGAAGTGTCGGGGTATGCCTGGGGTATCGGAGGTGTGCATAGGTGTCAAGAGATGACGCAGAATTGTGCCAGGGTGTGCATTGGGTGTCAGATGTGTGCCTGGCGGTGTCACTTGTTGTGCCTGGGGAGTGTCAGGGGTGTACACCAGGAGTGTCAGAGGTGTGCCTGGGGTGCCAGAGGTGTGCCTGGGGTGTCAGTGGTGTGCCTGTGGTGTCAGTTGTGTGCAAGGGAGTGTCAGAGGGTACCTGGGGTATCCGGCGGTGTGCCTGGGGAGTGTCAGAGGTGTGCCTGAGGTGTCAGAGGTGTGCCTGGGAGTGTCAGAGAGTGCCTGGGGAGCGTCAGGAGAAACTCTGAGTGTCAGAGGTGTGCCTGGTGTGTCATTGTGGGGCACCTTGTAGTGTCAGAGGTGCCTGGAAGCGTCAGAGGTACCTGGAAGTGTCAGAGGTGTGACCTGGGGTGTCTTGGGGTGTGTCTGGGAGTGTCCCTGATGTGTGCAAGTGTCACAAAGGGTGTGCATGGGTGTCAGATGTGTGCCTGGCAGTGCCAGCCGGTGTGCCTGGGGTGTCAGGTATGCACTGGGTGTATCAGGTGTACCTGGGGAGTGTCAGGAGAATGCCTGGGAGTGTCTGGGGTGTGCCTGGGGTGTCTGAGGTGTACCTGGAATACTGAGGTGTACATGGGGTGTAAGTGTTGTGCCTGGGAGTGTCAGAATGTGCCTGGGGAGTGCCAGAGGTGTGCACATGGGAGTGTCAGTGGTGTGCCTGGGGTGTCCAGTGGTGTACCTGGGAATGTCTGACGTGTGCCTGGTAGTGTATGAAATGTACCTGGGGTGTCAGGTGTGTACAGAAGTGTCAAGAAAAACTTAGAGTGTCAGGGGGTGTGCCTGGGAGGTCAGAGGTGTGCCTGGGGTGTCAGAGATGTGCACCAGGGTGTCAGGGTGTGCCTGGGGAGTGTCAGAGGTGTGGGGTGGGGAATGTCTGGGGTGTGCCTGGGTGTGGGGAGAGACCTGGGGGTGTCAGGTGTGTGCCCAGGGGTGTCAGAGGGCACCTGGGGTGTCAGGGGTGTGCCTGGGAGTGTCAGGGGTGTGCCTGGGGTGTCAGAGATGTGCCAGAGGGTGTCTGAGGTGTGCCTGGGGTGAGGTGTTGTGCCTGGAATTAATCAAGAGATGTGCCTGGGGTGCCAGAGGTGTACATGGGAGTGTCAGTGGTGTGCCTGGAATTGTCAGTGGTGTACCTGGGAATGTCTGTGGGGGTGTATAGAGGGTGTGTGGGGTGCCTGGGGTGTCAGGTGTGTACAGGGGAGTGTCAGAGAACACTTGGGAGTGTCAGAGGTGTACCTGGGAGTGTCAGAATTGGCACGCAAGTGTTAGAGTGTGGCTGGGGAGTGTCTGAGGTGTGCCTGGGAGTGTCAGTGGTGTGCCTGGGAGTGTCAGTGTGTGCACACCAAGTGTCAGGGGTGTGCAGGGAGTGTCAGAGGTGGCTGTGGCAGTGTCTCAGGTGTACCTGGGTGTGTCAGAGGGTACCTGGGGTGTCAGAGGTGTGCCTGGGAGCTATCAGGAGGTGTGTACCTGGGGAGTGGCTGGGGTGTGGGAGTGTCAGAGATGTGCCTGGAAGTGTCAGGGGGTGTGTGCCTGGAAATGTCTGAGGTGTGCCTGGGGAGTGTGCAGAGACATGCCTGGGGTGTCTGAGGTGCATGGACTGTATTAGGGGTGTGCCTGGGTGTGTGGGGTGCCAGAGGTGTGCCACAGGGAGTGTCAGAGGTGTGCCAGGGGGTGTCAGAGGTGTGCCTGGGGAGTGTCAGAGGTGAACCAGGGTGTCAGAGGAGGAGTACCTGGGGAGTGTCAGGGTATACCTGGAAGTGTCCTGCAGGTGTAACTGGGAGTGTCGGAGGTGTAACTGGGGAATGTCAGAGATTGTGCCTGGGTGTGTCAGAGAGGTGTACCTGCTGGGAGTGTCCGGAGGTGTTCCTGGTAGTGTCAGAGTTGTACCTGGAAGTGTCAGAGGTGTACCTGGTTGTGCCAGAGGTGTGTGGGAGTGTCAGTGGTGTACCCGTGAGTGTCAGGTGTGTGTACCAGGGAGTGTCAGAGGAGTACCTGGAGGTCAGCGGTGTACCTGGGAGTGTCAGAGGTACCTGAGAGTGTCAGAGGTGTACCTGGGAGTGTCAGGAGGAGCCTGGGAGCGTCAGGGGAGTAACCTCTGAGTGTCAGAGGTGTACCTGGTAGTGTCATTGGTGTACCTGGGATTGTCAGAGGTGTACCTGGAAGTCAGAGGAGTACCTGGAAGTGTCAGAGGTGTACTTGGGAGTGTCTGAGGTGTACCTGTGGGAGTTGGGTGTGTACCAGGAGTGTCAGAGAGTACCTGGGAGTGTCACGGTGTACCTGGGAGTGTCAGAGGTACCTGGAGAGTGTCAGGAGGTACCTGGCAGTGTCAGAGGAGTACCTGGGAGCGTCAGAGGAGTAACTCTGAGTGTCAGAGGTGTACCTGGTAGTGTCATTGGTGTACCTGGGAGTGTCAGAGGTGTACCTGAAGCGTCAGAGGAGTACCTGGAAGTGTCAGGGAGGTACCTGGAGTGTCTGAGGTGTATCTGGGAGTGTCTGATGTGTACCTGGGAGTGTCTGAGGGGTGTGCACATGGAGTGTCAGATGTGCACCTGGCAGTGTCAGGGGTGTACCTGGGAGTGTCAGGCATACCTGGGCATATCGGAGGTACCTGGGAGTGTCAGAGGTGTACCTGGGAGTGTCTGAGGTGTACCTGGGAGTGTCTGAGGTGTACCTGGAAGTGTCTGAGGTGTACCTGGGAGTGTAAGGTTGTACCTGGGAGTGTCAGAGATGTACCTGGGAGTGCCAGAGGTGAACATGGGAGGGTCAGTGGTGTACCTGGGAGGTCAGTGGTGTACCTGGGAATGTCTGACGTGTACCTGGTAGTGGTGAAGTGTACCTGGGAGTGTCAGGTGTGTACCAGGGAGTGTCAGAGGAACTTGGGAGGTCAGAGGTGTACCTGGGAGATTCAGGGTGTACCTGGGAGGTCAGAGATGTACCTGGAGGTCAGAGGTGTACCTGGGAGTGTCAGAGGTGTACGTGGGAATGTCTGAGGTGTACCTGAGTGGTGTATCTGGGAATGTCTGACGTACCTGGTAGTGTATGAAGTGTACCTGGGAGTGTCAGGTGTGTACCAGGAGCAAGCTGTGGGAGGAAACTGGGAGCAAGCCAGAGGTGTACTCTGGGAGATTCAGGGGTGTACCTGGGAGTGTCAGAGATGTACGGGAATGTCTGAGGTGTACCTGGGAGTGTAAGTGAGGTGAACGTGGAGTGTCAGGTGTGTACCAGGAGTGTCAGGAGGAGCACCTGGGAGTGTCAGGAGGTGTACCTGGGAGGTTGGGGTGTACCTGGGAGGTCAGAGATGACCTGGGAGGACTGAGGTGTACCTGGGAGTGTAAGGTTGCACCTGGAGTTTCCAGAGATGCCTGGTGTGCCAGAGGTGCACATGGGAGTGTCAGTGGTGTACCTGGGAGGTCAGGTGGTGTACCTGGGAATATCCCCAGGTGTACCTGGGAGGCATGAGGTGTACCTGGAGGCCAGGTGTGTACCAGGAGGTCAGGAGGAACACTTGGGAGTCAGAGGTGTACCTGGGAGTGTCAGGGGTGTACCTGGGAGTGTCAGGAGGTGTAACTGGGAGTGTCTGGAGGCACCTTTGGAGTGTCAGGTGGTGCACCTGGGAGGCTGGTGGTGTACCTGGGAGCAAGTCAGGGTGTACCCGGGAGTGTCAGAGGTGTAGGCTGGCAGTGTCTCAGGTGTACCTGGGTGTGTCAGAGGAGTGGCCTGGAGGTTAGAGGTTTACCTGGGAGTATCGGAGGTGTACCTGGGAGTGGCTGGAGGTGTACTTGGGAGTCAGAGATGTACCTGGAAGGTTGGGGTGTACCTGGATGTCTGAGGTGGTACCTGGAGTGTCTGAGGTACCTGGAAGTGTTCGAGGTACATGGACTGTTAGCGGTGTACCTGGGAGCTAAGAGGTGTACCTGGAGTGTCAGAGGTACCAGGGAGTGTCAGAGGTGTACCTGGGAGTAAGTCAGAGGTGAAACCAGGGGAGTGTCAGAGGAGTACCTGGGAGGTTGGGGTGACATACCTGGAAGTGGCACGGTGTAACTGGGAGTGTTGGAGGTGTAACTGGGAATGTCAGAGGTGTACCTGGGTGTGTCAGAGGTGTACCTGGGAGTGTCGGGAGGTGTTCCTGGTAGTGCTGTCAGAGTTGTACCTGGAAGTGTCAGAGGTGTGTACCTGGTTGTGCCAGAGGTGTACCTGCTGCTGGGGGTCGTGTACCTGCAGTTAGTGCCAGGTGTGTACCAGGAGGTCAGAGGAGTACCTGGATTGTTAGCGGTTTACCTGGGAGGTTGGGAGGTATACCTGGAGAGTGTCAGAGGTGTACCTGGGAGTGCCGGGGAGAGCACCTGGGAGCGTCAGAGGAGTGAACTCTGAGTGTCAGAGGTGTACCTGTAGTGTCATTGGTGTACCTGGGAGCACAGAGGTGTACCTGGAAGGCCAGAGGAGCACCTGGAAGTGTCAGAGGTACCTGGAGCGTCTCGAGTGTATCTGGGAGGCCTGATGTACCTGGGAGTGTCTGAGGTGTAACATGGGAGGTCAGATGTGTACTCACAGTGTCGGGGCGGTGTACCTGGAAGTGTCAGGGTATACCTGGGAGTATCGGGAGGTGTACCTGGGAGTGTCAGGAGGTGTACCTGGGAGTGTTCAGGTGTACATGGAGTGTCAGGATGTGTACCCGGTGTCAGCGGTGTACCTGGGAGGCCAGGCTATACCTGGGAGTGCCGGGGAGGTGTACCTGGGAGTGCCAGAGGTGTACCTGGGAGTGTCAGTGGTGTACCCAGGAGTGTCAGTTGTGTACCAGGGAGGCTCGGGAGGAGCACCTGGGAGGCTCAGCGTGTACCTGGGAGGTCAGGGGAGGTGGTACCTGAGAGTGTCAGAGGTGTACCTGGGAGTGTCAGGAGGAGTACCTGGGGATGTCAGGAGAGTGAAACCCCGAGTGTCAGAGGTGTACCTGGTAGTGTCATTGGTACCTTGTAGTGTCAGAGGTGTACCTGGAAGGTCAGGAGGAGTACCTGAAGTGTCAGAGGTGTACCTGGGAGTGTCTGAGGTGTATCTTGGGAGTGTCTGATGTACCTGGGAGTGTCTGAGGTGTACATGGAGTGTCAGGATGGGGTACTCTGGCAGCCAGCGGTGTACCTGGGAGTGTCAGGGGTATACCTGGGTGTATCGGAGGTGTACCTGGGAGTGTCAGAGGTGTACCTGGGAGTGTCTGAGGTGTACCTGGCGTGTCTGAGGTGTACCTGAAGTGTCTGAGGTGTACCTGGAGTGTAAGTGTTGTACCTGGGAGTGTCAGAGATGTACCCAGAGCTGGGAGGTGTACATGGAGGCTGGGGCAGTGGCACCTGGGAGTGTCAGTGGTGTACCTGGGAATGTCTGGACGTGTACCTGGTAGTGTGGCGAAGTGGCACTGGGAGGTGTCAGGTGTGTACCAGGGAGTGTCAGAGTGAAAAACTTGGGAGTGTCAGGAGGTGTACCTGGGAGAGTCAGGGGTGTACCTGGAGCAAGCCGAGATGTACCTGGGAGTGTTGAGGCACCTGGGAGGCTGGGAGGTGTACGGGAATGTCTGAGGTGTACCTGGGAGCAAAGGAGGAGAACTCTGGAGTTTCAGGTGTGTACCAGGAGTGCCAGAGAGCACCTGGGAGTGTCAGAGGTGTACCTGGGAGTGTCAGGTGTACCTGGGAGCAAGTCAGAGATGTACCTGGGAGTGTCTGAGGTGTACCTGGGAGTGTAAGTAAGGTACCTGGGAGTGTCAGAGATGCACCTGGGAGTGCCAGAGGTGTACATGGGAGTGTCAGTGGTGTACCTGGGAGGTCAGGTGGTACCTGGGAATGTCTGAGGTGTACCTGGAGGTATGAGGTGTACCTGGAGTGCTCAGGTGTACCAGGGAGGCCAGGGGAGGAACACTTGGGAGTGTCAGAGGCACCTGGGAGTGTCAGGGGTGTACCTGGGATGTCAGAGGTGTAACTGGAGCGTCTGAGGTGGCCTGGGAGTGTCAGTGGTGTACCTGGCAGTGTCAGGTGGTGTACCTGGGAGTGTCAGGGGTGTTCCCCGGGAGCAAGCCAGGAGGTGTAGCTGGCAGTGTCTCAGGTGTACCTGGTGTGTCAGAGGAGTACCTGGGAGTGTCAGAGGTGTACCTGGGAGTATCGGAGGTGTACCTGGAGTGGCTGAGGTGTACTCTTCTCTGGGAGTGAGATACCTGGAAGTGTTGGGGTGTACCTGGGAATGTCTGAGGTGTACCTGGGAGGTCTGATGTGTACCGGAAGTGTCTGGAGGTGCACATGGACTGTCAGAGTTGTACCTGGCAGTGTCATGGTGTACCTGGGAGTGCCAGAGGTGTACCTGGGAGTGTCAGAGGTGTACCAGGGAGTGTCAGAGGTGTACCTGGGAGTGTCAGAGGTGAACCAGGGAGTGTCAGGAGGAGTACCTGGGAGTGTCAAGAGGCATACCTGGAAGTGTCACGGTGTAAATGGGAGCAAGCCGGGAGGTGTAACTTATAATGTCAGAGGTGTACCTGGGTGTGTCAGAGGTGTGGCCTGGGAGCAGCCGGGAGGAAACCCTGGTAGTGTCAGAGTTGTACCTGAAGTGTTGGGAGGTACCTGGTTGTGCCAGAGGTGTACCTGGAGTGTCAGTGGTGTACCCGTGAGTGCTGTGGTGGGCACCAGGGAGTGTCAGAGGAGTACCTGGGAGTGTTGGGGCGGTGTACCTGGGGAGTGTCAGAGGTGTGCACCTGGTGGTGTCATTGGTGTACCTGGGATTGTCAGAGGTGTACCTGAAGTCAGAGGAGCACCTGGAAGTGTCAGAGGTGTACCTGGGAGTGTCTGAGGTGTGCATCTGGGAGTGTCTGATGTGTGTACCTGGGAGTGTCTGAGGTGTACCTGTATGTAAGTGTTGTACCTGGGAGTGTCAGAGATGTACCTGGAGTGCCAGAGGTGTACATGGGAGTGTCAGTGGTGTACCTGGGAGTGTCAGTGGTGTACCTGGGAATGTCTCAGGTGTACCTGGGAGGTATGAGGTGTACCTGGGAGTGTCAGGTGTGTACCAGGGGAGTGCCGAGGAACACTTGGAGTGTCAGAGGTAGGGTGTCAGAGGTGTACCTGGGGTGTCAGGGGTGTGCCTGGGGTGTCAGAGGTGCACTGGGAGTGTCTGAGGGTGTGCCTGGGTGTGTCAGTGGGGTGTGCCTGGGAGTGTCAGTGGGTGTACCTGGGAGTGTCAGGGGTGTGCTGGGGTGTGAGGTGTGGCTGCAGTGTCTCAGGGTGTGCCTGGGTGTGTCAGAGGGTACCTGGGGAGTGTCAGAGGTGTACCTGGGAGTATCGGAGGTGTGCCTGAGTGGCTGAGGTGTGCCTGGGGATGCCAGAGGTGTGCCTGGGAGTGCCAGTGGTGTGCCTGTGAGTGTCAGGTGTGTACCAGGGGAGTGTCAGAGGTGCCTGGGAGTGTCAGTGTGCAGGGGTGTGCAGGGAGTGTCAGAGATGGCAGTGTCTCAGGTGTACCTGGGTGTGTCAGAGGAGTACCTGGGGAGTGTCAGAGGTGTACCTGGGGAGTATCGGAGGTGTGCCTGGGAGTGGCTGAGGTGTACCTGGGGAGTGGAGGTGTACCTGGGAGTGTCAGTGGTGTACCTGTGGTGTCAGGTGTGTACCAGGGAGTGTCAAGGAGTACCTGGGAGTGTCAGCGGTGTACCTGGGGAGTGTCAGAGGTGTGCCTGAGTGTCAGAGGTGCCTGGGGTCTCAGAGGTACCTGGGAGCGTCAGAGGAGTAACTCTGAGTGTCAGAGGTGTACCTGGTAGTGGTGGTGTACCTGGGAGTGTCAGAGGTGTACCTGGGCGTCAGAGGAGTACCTGGAAGTGTCAGAGGTGTACCTCGGGAGTGTCTGAGGTGTATCTGGGAGTGTCTGATGTGTGCCTGGGAGTGTCTGGGGTGTACATGGAGTGTCAGATGTGCACCTGGCAGTGTCAGCGGTGGTACCTGGGAGTGTGGGGGTATACCTGGGTATATCGGAGGTGTACCTGGGGTGTCAGAGGTGTGCCTGGGGTGTCTGGGGTGTGCCTGGGGTGTCTGAGGTGTACCTGGAAGTGTCTGGGGTGTACCTGGGGTGTAGTGTTGTACCTGGGAGTGTCAGAGATGTGCACCGGAGTGCCAGAGGTGTACATGGGGTGTCAGTGGTGTACCTGGGAGTGTCAGTGGTGTGCCTGGGGAATGTCTGACGTGTGCCTGGTAGTGTATGGGGGAGTGTACCTGGGAGTGTCAGGAAAACTTGGAGTGTCAGAGGAGAATTGTGCCTGGGGGAGATTCAGGGGTGGCACAAGTGTCAGAGATGTGCCTGGGGAGTGTCAGGGGTGTACCTGGGGAGTGTCAGGGTGTGCAGTGGGAATGTCTGGGGGTGTGGGGAGTGTATGAGGGTGAGACCTGGGGTGTCAGGTGGTGTGTGCCAGGGAGTGTCAGAGGAGCACCTGGGAGTGTCAGGGTGTGCCTGGGGTGTCAGGGGTGTACCTGGGGTGTCAGAGATGTACCTGGGGTGGCTGAGGTGTGCCTGATTGTGGTGTTGTGCCTGGGGTTTCAGAGATGTGTGCCTGGGGTGGAGGTGTACATGGGGTGTCAGTGGTGTGCCTGGGGTGTCAGTGGTGTACCTGGGGAATGTCTCAGGTGTGCCTGGGGTGTATGGGGTGCCTGGGGTGTCAGGTGTGTGCCAGGGAGTGTCAGAGCTTGGGGATGTCAGGGGCTGCACCAGGAGCTGTCAGGGGTGTACCTGGGGAGTGTGTCCCAGGGGTGTGGCTGGGGGTGTCTGAGGTGTGCCTGGGTAGTGTCAGTGGTGTGCCTGGGGTGTCCAGTGGTGTACCTGGGAGTGTCAGGGGTGTGCCAGGAGTGTCAGAGTGTAGCTGGCAGTGTCTCAGGTGTGCCTGGGTGTGTCAGAGGTACTGGGGTGTCGGGGTTTGCCTGGGAGTATCAGAGGTGTGCCTGGGGCCAGAGGTGTGCTGGGATCATGAGATGTGCCTGGAAGTGTCAGGGTGTGCAGGGGAGATGTCTGGGGTGTGCCAGGGGTGTCTGAGGTGTGCCTGGAAGTGTCTGGTGTATGGACTGTCAGCCCAGTGTGCACCTAGAATTACTTGAGGTGTGCCTGGGAGTGTCAAGAGGTGTACCAGGGAGTGTCAGAGGTGTACCTGGGAGTGTCAGAGAATTGAACCAGGGGAGTGTCAGAGAATCCTCAAAGGTGTCAGTGAACTATGCCTGGAAGTGGCACGGGTGGCAGCACAAGTGTCCAGAGGTGTGACTGGGAATGTCAGAGGTGTGCCTGGGTGTGTCAGAAGTGTACCTGGGAGTGTCAAGGTGTTCCTGGTAGTGTGTCAGAGTTGGCCTAGGTGTCAGAGGTGTACCTGGTTGTGCCAGAGGTGTGCCTGGGAATTACAGTCGTGTGCGTTAGTGTCAGGTGTGTACAGAATTATAGGAGAATGCAAGTGTTAGCGGTTTACCTGCAAGTCAGGGTGTGCACCTGAGAGTGTCAGAGAGTGTACCTGGGAGTGTGTCAGAGGAGTACCTGGGAGCGTCAGAGAGAACTCCTGAGTGTCAGGGGTGCTCATCAGTGTCATTGGTGATTGTACCTGGGAGTGTCAGGGGTGTGCCTGGGAAGCGTCAGAGGAGTACCTGGAAGTGTCAGAGGTGTACCTGGGAGTGTCTGAGGGCCTGGGAGTGTCTGGTGTGTGCCTGGGGTGTCTGGGGTGTACATGGGTGTCAGATGTGGCTGGCAGTGTCAGCGGTACCTGGGGTGTCAGGGTATGCCTGGGAATTATCGGAGGTGTGCCTGGGGTGTCAGGGTGTACCTGGGGGAGTGTCTGGGGTGTACATGGGTGTCAGATGTGTACACCAGCAGTGTCAGCGGTGTACCTGGAATTAAGGGGTATGCCTGGGTGTGTCAGAGGTGTGCCTGGGGTGTAGAGGGTGTGCCTGGGGAGTGTCAGTGGTGTGCCTGTGAGTGTGTGTGCCAGGTGTCAGAGGTGCCTGGGGGTGTCAGCCGGTGTGCCTGGGTGTGTCAGGGTGTGCCTGAAGGTGTCAGGGAATGTGCAGGGGTGTCAGAGGGTACTGGGAGCGTCAAGAGGAGGTAACTCTGAGTGTCAGAGGTGTACCTGGTAATTCAACAATTTGTTGTACCTGGGGTGTCAGAGGTTAATACCTGGAAGCGTCAGAGGTACCTGGAAGTGTCAAGTGTGCACAAGGTGTCTGAGGGAGTGTATCTGGGGAGTGTCTGATGTGTGCCTGGGGTGTCTGGGGTGTGCATGGGTGTCAGATGTGTGCCTGGCAGTGCCAGCGGTGTGGCACCTGGGGAGTGTCAGGGGTATGCCTGGGTGTCATCAGTGTGCACTGGGGAATTTGTCAGTGTGCCTGGGAGTGTCTGAGGTGTGCCTGGGAGTGTCTGGTGTGCCTGGAAGTGTGGGTGTGCCTGGGGTGTGGGGTGTTGGCCTGGGGTGTCAGAGATGGCGCAAGGTGCAGGTGTGCATGTAGGTGTCAGTGGTGTGCCTGGGGTGTCAGTGGTGTACCTGGGAATGTCTGACGTGGCACCTGGTGGTGTGTGGGGGTGTACCTGGGGAGTGTCAGGTGGCGCAGGGAGTGTCAGAGGAAAATTTGTGATGTCAGAGGGTGTGCCTGGGAGGGTGGGGGGGTGTGCCTGGGGGTGTCAGAGATGTACCTTGGAGTGTCAGAGGTGTGCCTGGGAGTGTCAGAGGTGTGCGTGGGGAATGTCTGGGGTGTGCCTGGGGTGTATGAGAGAGAACACAGGAGTGTCAGGTGTGTACCAGGAGTGTCAGAGGGGCACCTGGGGTGTCAGAGGTGTGCCTGGGGAGTGTCAGGGGTGTACCTGGGGAGTGTCAGGGTCTTGCCTGGGGCCTGCAGGGGTGTACCTGGGGTGCAGTGTTGTGCCTGGAGTGTCAGGAATGTGCCTGGGAGTGCCCAGAGAGGTGTACATGGGAGTGTCAGTGGTGTGCCTGGGGAGTGTCAGTGGTGTGCCTGGGAATGTCTGAGGTGTACTGGGGGTGTATGGGGTGTGCCTGGGAGTGTCATGTGTGCCAGGGGTATCAGGGAGACACTTGGGAGAGTCAGGGGTGTACCTGGGAGTGTCCAGGGGGTGTGCCTGGGGTGTCAGAGGTGTGGCTGGGGTGTCTGAGGTGTGCCTGGGAGTGTCAGTGGTGTGCCTGGGGTGTCAGTGGTGTACCTGGGGTGTCAGAAGGGTGTGCCCAGGGTGACAGAGGTGTGGCTGGCAGTGTCTCAGGTGTACCTGGGTGTGTCAGAGGGTAACTGGGAGTGTCAGAGGTGTACCTGGGAGTATCGGAGGTGTGCCTGGGGTGGCTGAGGGTGTACTTGGGGTGTCAGAGATGTACGCAGGTGTCAGGGGTGTGCCTGGAAATGTCTGTGGTGTACCTGGGGTGTCTGGGAGACTGTGCACAGGAGGTGTCTGGGGTGTACATGGACTGTCAGAGTTGTGCCTGTGAAAGTGTCGGCGGTGTGCCTGGGAGTGCCAGAGGTGTACCTGGGAGTGTCAGGAGGTGTGGGGAGTGTCAGAGGTGTACCTGGGAGTGTGGGGTGAACAGGGAGTGTCAGAGGAGTACTGGGAGTGTCAAGAGGTATACCTGGAAGTGTCACAGGTGTGGCTAGAGTGTCCGGAGGTGTAACTGGGAATGTCAGAGGTGTACCTGGGTGTGTCAGAGGTGTGCCTGGGAGTGTCAGGAGGTGTTCCTGGT
Organism: Homarus americanus; assembly: GCF_018991925.1. NCBI lineage: Eukaryota > Metazoa > Arthropoda > Malacostraca > Decapoda > Nephropidae > Homarus > Homarus americanus. The sequence continues at coordinate 4,091 of NW_024757620.1, read as the reverse complement.
AGTGTCAGAGTGGGAGTGTCGGAGGTGTAACTTATAATGTCAGAGGTGTACCTGGGTGTGTCAGAGGTGTACCTGGGAGTGTCGGAGGTGTTCCTGGTAGTGTCAGAGTTGTACCTGGAAGTGTCAGAGGTGTACCTGGTTGTGCCAGAGGTGTACCTGGGGTGTCAGTGGTGTCCCGTGGTGTCAGGTGTGTGCAGGGAGTGTCAGAGGAGTACCTGGGGTGTCAGCGGTGTGCCTGGGAGTGTCAGAGGTGTACCTGGTGGTGTCATTGGTGTACCTGGGATTGTCAGAGGTGTACCTGGAAGCGTCAGAGGAACACTGGGAAGTGTCAGAGGTGTACCTGGGTGTCTGAGGTGTATCTGGAGTGTCTGATGTGTGCCTGGGGTGTCTGAGGTGTGCCTGGGAGTGTAGGTGTTGTACCTGGGAGTGTCAGAGATGTGCAGGAGTGCCAGAGGTGTACATGGGAGTGTCAGTGGTGTACCTGGGAGTGTCAGTGGTGTACCTGGGAATGTCAGGTGTGCCCTGGGAGTGTATGAGTGTGCCTGGGGTGTCAGGTGTGTGCCAGGGGTGTCAGAGGAACACTTGGGGAGTCTCAGGGTGTACCTGGTGTGGGGGTGTGCCTGGGGTGTCAGAGGTGTGAGCTGGGGAGTGTCTGGGGGTGTACCTGGGGTGTCGGTGCAGTGCCTGGGGAGTGTCAGTGGTGTACCTGGGGAGTGTCAGGGAACCAGGGGAATGTGGCTGGCAGTGTCTCAGGTGTACCTGGGTGTGTCAGAGGAGTACCAGGGGTTTCAGAGGTGCCTGGGGTGTCAGGGTATACCTGGGGTGGCTGGGGTGTGCCTGAGGTGCAGGTGTGCCTGGGGTGTCAGTGGTGTACCTGTGAGTGTCAGGTGTGTGGGGAGTGTCAGAGGGTACCTGGGGTGTGCGGTGTGCCTGGGGTGTCCAGGGGTGTGCCTGGAGTGTCAGAGGTGTACCTGGGGGTGTCAGAGAGTACCTGGGAGCGTCAGAGGGTAACTCTGAGTGTCAGAGGTGTGCCTGGTAGTGTCATTGGTGTACCTAGGGAGTGTCAGAGGTGTACCTGGAAGCGTCAGAGAGTACCTGGAAGTGTCAGAGGTGTGCCCGGAGTGTCTGAGAGTGTATCTGGAGTGTCTGATGTGTACCTGGGGTACAGGGTGTACATGGAGTGTCAGATGTGGCCTGCTTGGTGCCAGCGGTGTGCCCTGGAGTGTCAGGGGTATACCTTGCGTGTATCGGAGGTGTACAAGAGGTGTGCCAGGGGTGTCAGGTGGGTGTCAGGGGTGTGCCTGGGAGGTCAGGGGGTGCCTGGGGTGTCAGAGGTGTGCCTGGGTGTCGAGGTGTGCCTGGGGTGTCAGAGGTGTGCCTGGGGTGTGGGGTGTGCCTAGGTGTCTGAGGTGTCATGGACTGTCAGCTAGGTGTGCCTGGGGTGCCAGGGGTGTACCTGGAGTGTCAGTGCAGGGAGTGTCAGAGGTGTGCTGAGGAGTGTCAGAGGTGAACCAGGAGTGTCAGAAGGAGTACCTGGGAGTGTCCAGTGATATACCTGGAAGTGGCACAGGTGTAACTGGGGAGTGTCAGAGGTGTAACCTGGGGAATGTCAGAGGTGTACCTGGGTGTGTCAGAGTACCTGGAGTGTCGGAGAGTGTTCCTGGGAGTGTCAGAGTTGTACCCTGGAAGTGTCAGAGGAGTGTGCCTGGTTGTGGCAGAGGGTGTGCCTGGGGTGTCAGTCGTGTGCCAGTTAGTGTCAGGTGTGTACCAGGGAGTGTCAGAGGTACCTGGGGTGTTAGCGGTTTACCAAGTGTCAGAGGTGTGCTGAGTGTCAGAGGTGTACCTGGGTGTCAGAGGGTACCTGCAGGGAGCGTCAGAGGAGGAACTCTGAAGTGTCAGAGGTGTACCTGGGAGTGTCTGGGGTGTACATGGGGTGTCAGATGTGTACCTGGGGAATTGTCAGCGGTGTACCTGGAAGTGTCGAGGGTATGCCTGGGGAATCAGGTCCTGGGGTGTCAGAGTTATGCCCAGGAGTGTCAGAGGTATGCCTGGGAGTGTCTGAGGTGTACTCAGAGTGTCTGAGGGATTACCTGTAGTGTTGTACCGCAAATTGTCAGAGATGTACCTAGGAGTGCCAGAGGTACGTGGAGTGTCAGTGGTGTACCTGGGTGTCAGAGGTGTGCAGGGTGTCTGTGAGGTGTGCCTGGAGTGTATGAGGTGTGCCTGGGGTGTCAGGTGGCTGTTGGGAGTGTCAGAGGAACACTTGGGAGTGTCAGAGATGTGCAAGTGTCAGGTGTACCTGGGAGTGTCAGAGGTGTGTACCTGGAGTGTCTGAGGTGTACCTGGGAGTGTCGGTGTGAGGTGTCAGTGGTGTGCCTGGAGTATCAGAGGTGTGCCTGGGAGTGTCAGGAGGGTGTACCTGCATGGTGTGGGGTGTACCTGGAAGTGTCAGGGGTGTGCCTGGGGGTGTCTGAGGTGTGCCTGGGTATCTGAGGTGTACCTGGACTGTCAGGTTGTACCTGGTAGTGTCAGCGGTGTGCCTGGGAGTGCCAGGGGTCACAGGAGTGTCAGAGGTGTACATGGGAGTGTCAGAGGTGTACCTGGGGTGTCAGAGGTAAACAGGGGTGTCAGGAGGTGCCTGGGGTGTCATATGGTGTGCCTGGGAGTGTCAGAGGTGTCCACTGGAAGCGTCAGAGGAGTACCTGGAAGTGTCAGAGGTGCACACCCGGGAGTGTCTGGATGTGTACCTGGAGTGTCTGATGTGTACCAGGAGTGTCGGGGGTGTACATGGAGTGTCAGAAGATGTGCCTGTGGTGTCAGCGTGTGCCTGGAAGTGTCAGGGTATACCTGGAATCCTCAGGTGTGCTGGGGAGTGTCAGAGAGGAGTACCACAGGAGTGTCAGGTGCATGGTGTCAGACGTGTGCCTGGCAGTGTCAGCAGTGCACCTGGGAGTGTCAGGGGAGCATAGAAGCTCAGAGGTACCTGGAGTGCCAGAGGTGTGCACGAGTGTCAGTGGTGTGCCTGGGAGTGTCAGGTGTGTACAGGAGTGTCAGAGGTACCTGGAGTGTCAGCGGTGTACCTGGGGTGTCACAGAGATGTACCTGGGTGCCAGGAGTGTACATGGGAGTGTCAGTGGTGTACCTGGGGTGTCAGTGGTGTGCCTGGGGAATGTCTGACGTGCCTGAGGTGTGAAGAGTGTACCTGGGGTGTCAGGTGTGTGCAGGGAGTGTCAGAGGAAAACTTGGGAGTGTCAGAGGTGGCACCTGGGAGAGTCAGGGGAGTGCCTGGGGAGTGTCAGAGATGTACCTTGGGTGTCAGAGCAGTACCTGGGGTGTCCAGGGTGTACGTGGAATGTCTGGGGTGTGCCTGGAGTGTGGGGAGACCTGGGGTGTCAGGTGTGCCAGGGGAGGCCAGAAGAGCACCTGGGGTGCCAGAGGCACATGGGGTGTCAGTAAAATTGTGACTGTTGCAGTGGTGTACCTGGGAATGTCTGACGTGCCTGGTAGTCTAAATGTACCTGGGGAGTGTCCAGTGTGTACCAGGAGGTCAGAGAAAACTTGCAAAAACAGAGGTGCACCTGGGAGAGTCAGAGTACAAGAGTCAGAGATGACCTGGCAAGGCCAGAGGTGCACCTGCGAAAGTACGAGGACAACGTCTGAGGTACCTGGAGTATGAGGAGAACCATGAGGCCAGGAAAACCAGGAGGCCAGAGAGCACCTGGGATGCCAGAGCGTACCTGGGAGGCCAGGTGTACCTGGGAGGTCAGAGAAACCAAGTGTCTGAGGTACCTGGGAGTGTGTTGTGCAGTGTCAGAGATGCACCTGGGGTGCCAGAGGTGCACATGGAGAGTCAGCAGTGTACCTGGAGTGTCCTGCACCTGGAATGTCTGGAGGTCCAGAGAGTGTATGAGGTGTACCTGGGGTGTCAGGTGTGTACCAGGAGGTCAGAAGAACACTTGGGAGAGTCAGAGGTACCTGGAGCAACAGGTGTACCTGGGAGTGTCAGAGGTGTAACTGGAGTGTCCCAGAATTGTACCCTGGGGTATCCAAGTGGTGTACCTAGGAGTGTCAGTGAGCAATACGTAATGACT
>NW_024757619.1:0-15000 GCF_018991925.1 Homarus americanus | reverse complement strand
ACTTTACCTCAGACTCATCATATATGCGCCTAAACTACCACCTATACACCTTCACTCTTTCAACAGTCTGGAATATTGCCAGATCAGAACATAAAACAAACCGCAGTTTCACACCTGTATGTCGTTAATGCAGCAGTATGCCACACTGAATGTCACATTGGCCTTGGTGTTTACTTTGCCCTTTTCGCTAGATGAATTACGTGTGTGTTGACATAAAAGATTCAAACCAACCTCGATTCCTTGCCTGACCTTCCTACGCAATCCCCCAGTGCCACTCATAACCTCAACGCCACTGCCACTCATAACCTCGACGCCAGTGCTACTCATGACCTCAACGCCACTGCCACTCATAACCTCAACGCCACTGCCACTCATGACCTCAACTCCAGTGCCACTCATAACCTCGACGCCAGTGCCACTCATAACTTCGACTTCAGTGCCACTCATAACCTCGACGCCAGTGCCACTCACGATTCCAAACGTCAAAGCAGTGAGCCAGTATACGTGTGAAGGTAACCGGACAAGTTTCTAAACAGGACCAACCTCTAAGAGAACCTGTATGTCTGCCTCGCTCTAATGGGCTCATAGGGAAGTGTGTCTGGTTTTTGACGGACAATAAGTAGCTTTTTGTTCTCATTTTTTAAGTTGATTGAAAGTGGTTTTTGCGCGCTTGGGAAACTTTTTTGTTTTGTTTTTTGGTGGTGGTTTGATGTAGCCAATGATCAGCTCTTGTTATCTTTTTTCCTTTGTTCTAAGTTTTGATTGATTATTTTACTTTTTGTTGACGTTTGGTTTAGATAGTTTTGTACTTTTGAGAATGTTTTTGTTTTTAGTAAGATTCTAGTTTGTGGTTTTGTTTTCGAGATGTTTTGGTTTATGCTCGTGGTTTAGAGTTTTTTTATTTTGTACTTTTATATTAGACGTTTTAATTTGTGCTTTTGTTTGTTCTAGGTTCTGTTTTAAGCAAGATTCTAGTTTCTCCATTTGTTTTAAATTATAAAGCCTCTGGATTATTCTTCTATTTAGGCCATTTACATATGAACATTGAGATTCTTGGCCTTGTAATTGGATACACAATCATGTGAATCACTCGATAAGATGGTGTAGGTCATCATGATATACACCAGAATTATATATGAAAATACACATACAGTATATAATTAATCTACAAATTCTACGTATTATGAGTAAATTTTTTTCATGCTGTATACAAATGAGAATGATATTATCCTATAGCAATTTCAAGACAGTTATTGATGGTTCAGAATTATCATCGGTGAATTCAGTGGAAGGCGACACTATCAAAGAGCAAAAAATACACACACACACACACACACACACACACACACACACACACTGTATACCTAACAAAGACCAGAAGAAAACAATATTGGGAGCCACAGGAGAGAAAAACAATTTATCTCCACTTCCTTCTAAGGAGACAACTTGTGAAAAGCCGTATGTCACCCGGATGGCCAACTGTCCAAATTTGTATGGGACTGAGAGAGACCCCTTTTCGGGGCAGCAATATCTCTTCGCCTGATCGATCTCTCTTTAGAAACTTTTCACTCCCGAGGAACGAACCTGAAACTGGTGGGAGTCTTATGTGTCAGGAGTTAGATGGGAGTCGGGGTTTTTTTCGGCTTGGAATATATATGTAAGAGTTATGTGTCTTTGTTTGTTTTTGGGGGGAAGAAAAAGATCTGCGCCGTAAAATAATTATGTTGATATTCATTATTTCGTATCTGAGGAGAAAAGATGTGACGCCTGGAGAGTGTTTACTTGTTGGTGCAAAGTGTTGGGGGTGACGTTGGTCAGGGACCTTTGTGGTAGAACTTTTCGCCGAGGAGCCTGCTGGGATTGGCACTGTTATGTTAGGAAGACATTATAATAACAATTGTTGGTTGTAAGCTAATGCAAGTAGCAGCTGTAATGGTGTCGTTTGAACGGTATAATTGGGTAAAGGCACCACCGATTGGATAGAATTGTTAATGGACAACAGTAGCACAAGTTTGGTTATAGCGGCAGTGATAGCTAGCGGTTGGTTATGGTGCTGTAACAATAGCTTGAAATGGAATAACAAAGGCAACGATAACAATATAGATAATAGCAGCAACAGTAAAAGTCTCGCTAATAGTAACAGCTACACAGTCAGCAGCTGAAACAGTTAACACGTCACGTCACCTCGCCCACTCAGAATACATTTACCCACATGAGAATGGAGTTTCTATGTTGTGAAGGACAATACGTTCTGGAGACGTCTGCCCTTAGTTGCTCCCGTTCCTGAGGGAGGGTGGCTGGAATATCATATAAGATATACAGTATTTTAACTCCACACACACATCATAGACTTGGGTCCTTCTCTCCACTCGGGTACGTCCAGATTAATAACATAATAGCATAAAATAATCCAGACTTTATAATGACAGATTATACTATGTTGTACAGTACCAGGGTTAAACTTGGTTATTTTCATCTTATTTCATTGTATACGAAAAGAAATATCGTTTTTTATATCCAGGAAGAGGTGTGATTAAGTGTATATCCTTTTATAACTACTAAATCACCCCCAGGATATACTTTTAGATTAATTTATATAGATATCCTTTAATTTTTTAAGTTCAGTAAAAAGTAATTTACCCCGTCAGATTATCTCCTCACGTAGTTCAAAACTTCCAGGAAACTAAAGGGTATCATCCGACTGAAGACAAGAATATATGTACACTTAGACTACCACAAGAGATGGTACAAGTGCTTCAGTAACTCCTAAGTCTCTAAGGTTAAGATCCAGGACTTCAGTAGTTTTTTCTTTCATTGTTAAATTTTGAGGCGCGAAAACTATTACCTTTTTGTGTTTTTTCCCAGAATGTATCCGGCTTCCTACAAGGAGAGTTTTAAATACATACTTGGGGGTAAAATTAGGATGGTTTTAGAATGTAAATTAAAAAAATGGATACAGCGTGGAGTCTTTTGTTGCCGGGGAGGGTATCTTAGTGTTATTGTTGGCTCTCTCTCTCTCTCTCTCTCTCTCTCTCTCTCATACCTCCCACCTCCCCTTTCTTCCCCTCTCTCCCTTCTACCTCCCCTCTTCCTCCTACCTCCTCTCTCTCCCCCATTTAACCTTCTCTTTAACGCTCTCAGGTAGGTTTAAGATCAGAGGTAGTCGGTCAAATTGCACTAACAATTCCATCAAAACAATGAAGATATAAACAAACATTCTCACATCTCCTCTTCTCCAGCTCTCACCTTTCTCAACTCCTCTCAACCGGAACTTTAAAGCTCTCGGATTCACTCCTTCAGCAACGTTTTCAATATTTGCAAACACCTTCAGATTTATTGGTGTAGATTTCGACAGTATCCCCCCCCCCCCAGCCTCGCGAGTTATATAATACTATATTCATAAGGATTTGGAAGGTGGTGCTGGAGGTAGTGACACTTTCTTATCAGTGTTTTAAGGACTCAGTGGTGATTTTTAATGGTGATTTCATGTTGATTTTATAGAGATTTCAATATTTATTGGTGGTATTTCAGTTCTCAAGGGTTCAAGTTTATCTCGGAATAAACGTTATCATATGGAAAAAAAAATAAAATCACAAACTTGTTTACACTCGTATGAACATTTTTTTTTGTGTGTGTATATTCAAAACACCATGAAGGAATTGTTGGAGAAAATACAACACTTCTCTGATGTGTATTGTTTAATTAAACATTACAGTAAAGGTTGTATATTCTAATTATTGTAACACAACAGTAAACACAGAAAATATCCTCCTATAAGACATTTATAACACCAACGTAAAGTAATAATCCGTTAAACTTTCACAGAAAAGTAAGAATTTTTTTTTCCAGATTAAACGGCGTAAACCTCGACTGGTAGAATTACGTCATCAAAGACTCTTCACAAAGAACGTGTAATTTTCCCCTAAGACTCTCAGACAATCAAATCACGACACAAGACAAGCTCAAACCAATGGTCGTCTTTGGGTTGATATTCTTGATCTATAACCGGGGGAAGATTTCTTTATGGGAGTGTCTCTCTCTCTCTCTCTCTCTATCTCTCTTATTGATCTTGTTCTGCCATCTTCCTTCCCATCTCGTGTTTTTTGTCATTTATTCAGTCCATCTTTTTCTACTCTCCTGTGTTTCCGTTTCTCTCCCTTCATTGATTTTTACACCCTCTCTCTCTCTCCTTCTATCTATTTGTTATTATTTTATCCCCTCTTAGTATCTTCCTTTCTTCCCTTCCCATTTTATTCCTGTTTTATTCCCTCCTTTTTCTCCCCTTCCTTCTTCTTCTCCACTTATCTCCTCTTTCGTTTCCTTCCCTTTTAATTAGTGGAGGTAAGAGTACTCTTTCTAGTTAATGTCTTGACTATAATATGTCGCTATATTTGACAAAGTGTTTGGATGTCTTAGCTGAGACATAGACGTTCTCCCACCTCAAGGCTTACTAGAGTCTCGGTGCATATGTGACTCCATATTGTCTTACGAATTATCGTAGCTTAAGTCATCCAGTTACATACGTTCTTACACCCCATTTAGGTACATTCTCTCTCACTTCCATTTAGAGAGAGAGAGAGAGAGAGAGAGAGAGAGAGAGAGAAAGGGGGGGGGGATTCGTATAAATCTCTAACGACTCGTATAGGGTAGCGAGACGAGACCAATATTTGCGACTCGTAACTGCAGCGAGACGAGACCAATATTTGCGACTCGTAACTGCAGCGAGACGAGACTTTTTGAAGTCAGTAACGAGGTCTCGGTCTCGTCCTCTATGTAATAAGAGACTGGGAAGTTGGTCTCTTATGGTATTTATTGACGGCGGCCAAAACAGGGTATCTGACCATCTGTATTCCTAAAGAGATCTATTAGTTATTTTTCCATCCTGTATTTTGGGTTAAGAGAACACTTGAGTCCCATTTGTAGTTGGACACCATTTTGGGATAATAATTTTACGTTTGTATTGTGAGTCACTGTGATATTTCGTGTGTGTGTGTGTGTGTGTGTGTGTGTGTGTGTGTGTGTGTGTACGAGCATGAGTTTGTAATTATGTGCACGACTGTCTGTATTGAATGTATACCTGTATAGTATATTATGAACGTATATGTATGAATAGATATCAATAAACACCATTCATTCTCTTAGCTTATACAACGTCCCAATATTTCTACAATTAAGATTAAATTAGGCCTCAAACTCTGCCACATTCAACATAAACAAAGGTAAAATTGATGACTGCTTCAGCTACCTTTGTTTGTGTACCTGTGTGTTCCTCTTTCATGTGTAAATGTTCCATGTCCGCTGCAAAGAACTAAGGACGGCCAAAGACATCTAGGCGCAGTAATTGGCACTACGGGCTTCAAGACCGAGTATGTAGCGGGAAAGGTGAATGAGTGGGTTAGTGAAATCCAAGCTCTGTCTGAGATTGCTAACACAGAGCCACATGCGGCTTTTACTGCATTCACCCATGGAGTCAAGCATCGTTGGAACTACCTGATGCGTACTATCCCAGATATGGGACCCCTCCTCCACCCTCTGGAAGAAGCTATCAGTGTCAAGTTCATTCCCAAATTAGTGAAACACACTCACTTAACCCCAGCAGAAAGAGCACTTCTTGCACTTCCCTCAAGACTGGGAGGGATGGGACTAACCAATCCAGAGGAGATTGCAGCCACCGAAAATCAAAATTCACTTAAGCTCACGGCAGCCCTCACGGACCACATAATAGCCCAGAACGCATCAGGGGAGGTCGTGACCGGTGAAGTAAACGAGATTCGTAGGTCCATTACGACAGATCGACAGCACTGCCAAAATGATAAGTTGCAGCATCTGTTGCTGCAGGTTCCAGAAAATTTGAAAAAAAGTAGCTATAGCGCAGGAGGTGGGAGCGTCGAACTGGTTAACTATGTTACCGATAAGGGCAAATGGTTTCAGTCTTAACAAACAAGAATTTACAGATGCCATTGCTCTAAGGTACGGTCGGCCAGTAGAAGGTTTGTCCTCCCAATGCGTGTGTGGCTCTTCCTATGACGGCGATCACGCCATGGTGTGCAAGAAAGGGGGCTTCATATGCATGAGGCATGACGAACTAAGGGACCTTACAGGAAATATGTTGAAGGAAATCTGCCGGGATGTCATGGTAGAACCGATCCTCCTTCCATTGGATGGTGAGATCTTCCAACATAGGACTTCAAACACATCTAACGAAGCCCGTGTTGACGTCAGTGCTCGAGGATTCTGGACGCGGGGACAACGAGCTTTCTTCGACATCAGGATTTTTTATCCCATGGCCGCATGTCACCGTAACCTAGCTCTCGATGCTGCACATAGGAGGAACGAGAACGACAAGATAAGGGCATATGGGGAGAGAATCCAAAACGTTGAACAAGGCAGCTTCACTACTCCAGTGTTCACAGCCTCTGGTGGGATGGGACTAAGTGCAAGATGTTTCTACGCCAGACTCGTGGAGGTGATCTCCGAACGGAAGCAGCAGCCCAGAAGTTATGTTACAGCCTGGATGAGATGTCGACTGTCTTTCTCTCTCCTTCGGTCGGCTTTGCTCTGCCTCAGGGGAACGAGAGCTTCTGCCCCAATTCCGACAACTGCTGCAGATATCGACTATGAGGCTACTGTCACTGAATGCCGCATAGATCTGCGGCTCAACTAATTTAACACAGATAGGATAGCTACATATGTATTAGGATATTTAATATTAAGGTAATTAAATGGTGGCGAAGGTGTGGCTATTGGGGGAGGCTGGAAGCCATGTAAAAAAAATAGTAGTAGTAGTCGTAGTAATAGTGTTATTATCATTATTATTATTAATATTATTTTTTATTATTTTGTTTTCTATTATTATTCTAAGAGAAGTGGTTTGTAAGAAGAAAACAAGTAGAATACGATTAATTATGAGATAAGGGAAGGAGGAGAGGTAAGGGGAGTTGAGAAGGAGTGAGGTACAGAGGGTGAGGAAAAGGGAAGGATAGAGAGAGAGGATGAGGAGAATCGAAAGAGGGAGACAAGATGAAGAGGAGAGAATAACTCTCTTTGAACTTGGGCCTCTCATCTTGGTGTTGATAAAAATGTTTGGATGGGTGAAACGAGACTCTCTTTCTTTAATTAGACACACACACACACACACACACACACACACGTACGTACGTCATTATTTCACTACAACACAATCTTACCACAAAATTTTAAGGAATTTGTTTTTTCATCCTCAATTATATTTTTGTCAATTTGTCTTTACGCATGTGTGTGTGTGTGTGTGTGTGTGTGTGTGTGTGTGTGTGTGTGTAACAGAACAAACGCGTTAATATGCAAACAGGCTCGACTTTGGGGATTCCACATAATGTAAATATTCAACTTTGGATAATTTTTGCAAAAACATTACACAATTCAAACATTCTGGCAAATCCTTGGAGATGTACAGATAATTTGACATTTTCATTCACCCTGAAGGTTTTTCTAGTGCAGCCAAAATAACTATATGAATCTACTATATGACTGAGAAGTGAGACAATACGGGGGTCACTCTCTGGGGTGACCATATTGTGTTGTGTTTGTGAGGAAGTGAAGTGATTTATATCTTGTTTCCTAAGAGTGAGGAACTTTATCTCGTCTTACTGTGAGGGAATGAGGCAAATTATTTCGCTTCTCTTCGGTCGTGAGGCAAATTATCTCAATTTATGTTGAGAAGTGAGGTACATATGAGTCCCGTTTGTACTAGGTGTCTGATGTTTCTTACTCGTATAATATATTTGAAACTAATTTACAATCTGTTATTAACAAATTCTAATCAACCAATTCCCTCATAATGCATAAAGAATATTTTTTAATGGTTCAATGTATTATTACCAACGTATCGAGAAAGTCAATATAGAATTTCTCTACCATGAAGTACTGTAAGGTGATGTCTCCGGGTTCCTCACAGTTATGTTATGATGCCAATTACTATGAAACTGTAGAAGATACGAGTCAGAGTTTAGGTAATGATTCATTGTTGGTCTTGTGTTAAATATCAGTACGAGATTAATTAATTACATATAGTTTACTTTATCGGTATTCACTTTGGATATTTTACAGGTGGAAACATATTTCTTCTTTCACCGTTATATACGGTTAGTTACATAGTGTGTGTGTGTGTGTGTGTGTAAGTAAAAGAGAGAGAGAGAGAGAGAGAGAGAGAGAGAGAGAGAGAGAGATCACAAACATGACACATCTGCCACACGAAATAATGACAGTGACACACGGACTAACTGACGTATTGAAACAGACACACAGTGTCATTTAGGCTGAAAACGGACTTACTCACAAATGGACACAATGACACACGGACACAGAAAGAACTAAATTAACATATAGTAACCCTGACACATAGACACATGGACACAGACATACAGTAGTGGTTAATCCGTTGAGAGATGGTGAAATGACTCTGTCTGTCTGTCTGTGACAAGAGACTGTGACAAGAATGAGCTCAGCGTCATCTTGATGTCTGTCATTTCTGCCAATCTTCCGTGCCTGTCTGTCTGTCTCTCTGTCCGTTTGCCTGCCCCGCCTAGCCCTGCCTGCTTGCTTGCCTGTGTGAAGTCGTAAGTCTTGTCAGCTCTACAAGTCTTCGGCTTTAAATTCAATTCTGATGAAACTTGGCAGGAATGTACTTGTGCGCGAGATGGCGGATGTAATTGTTTTTCCTCGCCGCATGTGTGGGCGATCTCTGTGCGTTCATTTGTCCTTGCATCCGTCTGTGCGTTCATTCGTCTTTGCATCCGTCTGTGCGTCCGTTTGTGTATCCATCCGTCCATTCGACCGTCCTTTCTACCGCGCGTTCGACAATAATGAACGCAAAAAGGAAAAAAATCGACGTTACCGTGTTCACACACGCTGAATAAATGTTGTCTGTTCATAGAAGTTAAGCTGTAATAGATAAAAACCTTATAAAGTTTATATGGTAGAGGCGTCGCGACAACACTGCGGGGTTGACCATCACAGTCCAACTGGTCTAGAGTTCAATGCCGTGTTTGTCAGGGGCGCTTCTTTTTTATGTGTTAAAGTTTAAGTTGGTGACCATCTGTACTGTATGAAGGATAATGACCTTTCACTTAATTACCAGTATCTTGTAATTACCATTATTCTGGTCGTACAGTAGGATTTTACCCAATGAAAAAATCGCCCAATAGGATTTTTATTATAACGAAAAATGGTCACTTGGTATGTTTTAACAATGAATATTCCTTCACGTACAGTAGGCTTGGTTGTCAGGTTATGATTTGTGAGTTGGGATTTATTTCTACTGTACAGTTGTGTCCGGTGAGGTTATGTGTAGAGGAGATCTGTCAATGGGATTGTGCCATGTGAGATTCGTGTCAGTGTGTCTCAGTGTACTATTCAAGAGACCCATGTGAACCCTTCACACATTAACTGGGTCAATGAAGCAATTGGTCTGATAACTTAGAGGAAGGAGAGAGAGAGAGAGAGAGAGAGAGAGAGAGAGAGAGAGAGAGAGAGAGCCTTCATTTGTGTGTACATGTATTTTATTCCACTGTTCTGGGAAGACAGAGAGATGGAGGCGTGACTTGTAGTGAGGGTAAGAGACTTGAATATCTCTCTCTCCCTCCTCCCTCTCCTTCCTCCGTTCCTCCTATCTACCTTGCTTTTTTCCTCTCATTTCCTTTTTCCCTTTTCTTTTCTCCCTCTCTTTATCCTCCCCATTCATCCTCTCTCTTTCCTTCTTCTTCCTCTCTTCCCTCTTCTCTTCTCCCTCCTTCTTCTTCCTCTCTTCCCTCTTCTCTCCTCCCTCATCCTTCCCCCTTCTCATTCCTCTCCCTCTCCCACTCCATCCCTGTTTTCTACCTCACCCCACCTCTTCCCTCTCCCTTCCTTCACCCTCCCCTCCCCACCTATTTTACACCCCCTTGGTCCTCGGGGTGTTTTCATGCACACAGTTCCTCAGAATCGTTCACGTTTCAGTGATTTTTATTTTATTCCACGGATTTTTTTTTAGACTCGCTCCCCACCTCCCTATTTCTCTGGCTGTATTCTGACAGAGCTGCCAGGTCTCTCTCTCTCTCTGTATGTCTGTGTTTGTCTTTATGTTGATCATTGTTTCCCTGTTTAGCTCTCTCTCATATTGTATCTCTTATTGTTTGTTAGCTTTATATATATTTATCTTTTTCTGTTTATCTCTGTTTATCTCTGTTTATCTTTATTATCTTTTTGTCTGTCGTTGCTTTTTGTCTCTTTCTCTCGTTCTCGTCTTTTCTCTCTTTATCACACACACACAGACACGCGCACGCACACACACACAAGAGGAGCGAAGGTCATAGTAAGTCTTGGTGTATGTAGTAGTAATTACCATTGAACATAGGAGAATAAAACTGTATTATTTCCTTTAATTTTATTCATTCAGAAACAACGGATAACTTGAAGAATCAATCCACCACCCTGACGCTAACTTGAGGTTAGGTTCGGTTAATGCTCAGGTGAAATAAGGTAGGGTGTCTAATCTACAGGTGAAATAAGGTGGGGTGTTTAATCTACAGGTCAAATAAGGCGGGGTGTTTAATCTTCAGGTGAAATAAGGCGAGGTGTCTAATCTTCTGGTGAAATAAGGTAGGGTGTCTAATCTCAGTAGCTAAGGCAGGTGTCGAAGAGGAGGAGGAGGAGGAGGAGGCAGGAAAGGGAGGAGGAGGAGAAGAAGCGCGCATTATGCATGAAGGTATTCATTTACAACGCTTCCGTGACGCCTGCTGCACCACCACTCCACGACCCCCTGACGGAGACACGATGATCCTCCCCATACTGGCCAGATATTTTGTAAATAACATTGATTATGTGTTAAAGGAATATCCTTCCTTCCTTAGGCTTTAGTAAGCCCCTTTATAATATTTATACTGTATATACTTGTCACACTTGCCAGATGCTTCTGGTGTTATTGTACAGGGGTACCTAGTGACAGCACTAGGATCCCGCTTCCTCTATCAAGGAATAAACAATTGAAATTGAAATTGGTATTCATTTATATGTATATTTATGATCTACAGGATCGTTTATGACCAGTCAAAAGTTTCCAGAGAAGAGAAATACATAGAAGTTATCACTAATGGCCAATTATCCCTATTTAGTGTAACATACAGTATATATTAGGTGGAGTTCCGCTTTTATTTGTTTGTTTTCGTATTATTTAAGTCATTTATTTGTTAACATTTAGCTTAGAATAAGTAAATATTATACAAAACAAAACATTGAAAAACTCACAGGTGAATTTGTAACATATAATCAAGTCGAGATAATAATATCAATACCACGTGCTGGTCAAGCTCCGAAAGAGTTGTCCGGGGGTCTAGCTAACCTCTGGTCGGGGCTTGACCAGCACGAAAAAAAAAAAAAAAAATTTTTTTTTACTAAACGTGATTTTGGCAACCTGTGGTGTAATAGTCAGCATGCTCGCCTTGCAAGCGAGTGGACCCGTGTTCGATTCCCGGACAGAGTGAAACTATGAGTATTTTTTTTTACGCCATTTGGCTTTCTATTTACCAGTAAATGGGAACCTGGATGTTAATCGATTTGCTGATTTTATTCTGGAATAATGGTTAGCCAGTGCCTATACTTATTGTACAGGGGCCTCATACTCCGGGCTCTATATTTATTGTACAGGGGCCCTTATGGCTGTGAATATATTATATAATGAAATACTCGGTGTACACTTGAAACAAGGTTATACGCTGGCACGCTGCGCGACAAATTAGTTTCAGTGGGCCCCCAGATACGGTGGGCCCTAGGCCAATGGCCTACTCGGCCTATTGGTAAATCCGGCCCTGGCCATATACACCCCATAACGAGACACTCAAGTCCATTAGCCAACTAGAGCTGTTAGGTAAATATATTGGATTAGTTCATCAGTGTGTCGGAAGCCCTGCATTATCAGTGATGACTACCTTCAATTATCCCGACGTGGAGTATAATCATTAACCTGCCTGAGCCCAATTTTACGACCAGCCTCACTTTTTTGCTCACTATTATAGCACTGTATGTAAGGGTGCAAGTCTGTGATCACGATTTCTTGACGTAATTTAGAACACTGGCAGGCGTTTTGAGTAATTAAATTTTTTTAGATAAATTAAGAATGGGCCGATATATATATATATATATATATATATATATATATATATTATATATATATATATATATATATATATATATATATATATATATATATATATATATATATATATATATATATATATATATATATATATATATATATATATATATATATATATATAATATATATATATATATATATATATATATATATATATATATATATATATATGTATATATATATAAATATATATATATATATATATATATATATACATATATATATATATACACCTGTAAGAGGTCAAATTAAATTTATGATAAAGTTTAATAGGAAATTATCTTAATTGATGTTTAAACCAGGATGAAAAATGTATAAGGTGGGGAGAGTGGTGGGCAGAGGTCGATACTTGTTCTTGTTGTCGTGAATAATGACCATAGGGTAATGGGCTGGTGCTGGCACACGCTGACTGTCTGCTGCTTGGGTGACTGTTGACACTAACTTTGATTGTTAATACTATCTGTGACTGTGAGCACTATCTGTGGCAGTCCACACTCTGACTGTCAACAATGTGATTGTGGGTGTCAACAATCCCCGAGACTGTTAAAACTAACTGTGATCATCAAAATCGACTATGCCTGTTAAAGCTGGCTGTGACTGTCAACATTGTCACCCTTAGACTGGCTGTAACCATAAATACTGCCTGTGACTGTCAACACGGTCACAGCAGGCGGAGGGTCAGGGAGCAGCAGTATACTCACACGTGGATAAACATGTACTCGCTACTCTACAAACCTATCATATAAACACAACCACACAAGAAACGGTACTAGTTGGCAGCATACCTCGACCACCCCATTACAACACATCCCCAGTGATCTGTGTACTGTGCCCCTCTCCGCCCACCCCACCTTTGATTAAATACATTATCTCACGTATTACTATGGGTTATATTGACGTGTTCCTGGACCTACCTGTGTGACTACAGTGCCGCTAAATGATCTGGTTGTCGTGCGGGGAAGAGTTTGATGATAGGTTATAGAGTTCTCGTGTCAATATACAGAATAAACATGGCGACATTTTCCTGAATGAATAGTTATCGGTGATTTATATGTCTGTGATTGGTACTTTTCCTTGAGTAATGATCAACATAAATCAATGCTATACCTTATTAGTTGTACTATGCCTCTCACAGCGTCACTGATAATATCCTATAATTGGAACAGGATCACACGGCGGTAGGGGGAAGGAAGACACGATAACGTAGGATAATTACTAGTTTGGTTAGCATGTTTAGGTGCTGTAGACCAATCTCTCTAACTGTTTGTCCATTCTTCTGTTCTTTCTTTCGTTCGTTCTAATCTTCCTCGTTCGTTCTATATGTTCGCCCGTTTTACTGGTTTATAAAAAAAAATATTAATAATCGTATATCAAATTTTTTGGAGGGTTCACCATTTTGATATTTTCGTGAGGAGACATAAGAGGTAGTTTGTGGTAACCTCAGACTATAGTGCCTTTTTTACCAGCTGAGAAAAAACCGCATTATAGTCAATTACATACCACGAAGAATAGATCAATGTTTTATATACATAGGGTCTGTTTATTTCCTTTTAGATACATCAATCATTCTTTCATTTTCATCAATATGTTCCTCATTTTATGATACACAAACACAACATCACTAAAACAAAATGAGATAATTATTTTTTCCCACAATTTAGCGTTGATTGAGCTAAGACTGAACCCTGGGAAGACCTTTATAAGACAGAATCCCGTTAACGTCTATTGGATAAAGAGAAATATGTATTATGCTGGCAGAGGAGATGCAAATTTATACATAGTGATGTATGTCCTTAGATGTATATTCTTGTACATCCAGTGATATTTAAAAGCTATATATACTAAAAGTAATATGTACAGTGATTGTTGTATAAGGGTTGATAATATAATCAATCTAATTCTCTATACATTGGTAGTTATATACTATTATGGTCTTATATAGTAATAGATGTATATACAGACTAATACAGTAGGGTACTATTATATAAACTGTATATAATTCGAGTTGCATTATCCATCATTATTACACCGTGTTATTCTTAAACCTTGAGTCAGGGTTTAACAACGTGTTATATCGCCAAGTGGTCAACAATTAGTTCTCAAGGTGCATAAATCTCATAAGGGGGGTTTGAAGTATAATGTCAAGTAATGGGTCTTTATTGCACGTAAATCCCAAGATATGTTTACTGCCTTAAATTACGGGAGCCAAGGGGTTATGAACATATGAACTGTTGATGAGAGACGTAAAGTATAAGTAGATTTTCTTTTTTTTTCAATATGGTAAGCCAAGTTTTAATTATAATGTGATGAAGTTTAAAGTCTTACGTCCTTCTGTTCGTCTCTCTCTCTCTCTCTCTCTCTCTCTCTCTCTCTCTCTCTCTCTCTCTCTCCACTGATCCTCTTTTTCTCCCACTCATTCTCTCTTCCCACTCTCTCTCTCTCTCTCTTGACTTCTCTCCGTTGATATTCGTCCGACATTTATTACCTGACCTACTACTCTGGTCCTTCAACTCCCGCCCATCACACCACCCCACTCTACCCAGACACATCACCACCAGCCTCCCGTGGATCACCTTAACCTGCCAGACACATCACCACCAGCCTCCCGTGGATCACCTTAACCTGCCAGGCACATCACCACCAGCCTCCCGCGGATCACCTTAACCTGCCAGACACATCACCACCAGCCTCCCGTGGATCACCTTAACCTGCCAGACACATCACCACCAGCCTCCCGTGGATCACCTTAACCTGCCAGACACATCACCACCAGCCTCCCGTGGATCACCTTAACCTGCCAGACACATCACCACCAGCCTCCCGTGGATCACCTT
>NW_024757618.1:0-28882 GCF_018991925.1 Homarus americanus | reverse complement strand
ACTCGACCAGGGAACTTTGTTATACTCGACCAGGGACTTTGTTATATCTCGATCAGGGGACTTTCTTATTCTCGATCTGGGAACTTTGTTATACTCGACCAGGGGCCTTTGTTTTGCTCGACCAGGGGCCTTTGTTATACTTCATCAGGGGCCTTTGTTATACTCAATCTGGGGCCTTTGTTATACTTGTTCAGGGGACTTTGTTATACTCGATCTGGGGCCTTTGTTATACTCGACCAGGGGACTTTGTTATACTCGATCAGGGGACTTTCTTGTTCTCGATTAGGGAACTTTGTTATACTAGACCAGGGTACTTTGTTATACTCAATCAGGGGACTTTGTTAAACTGGATCATGGGCTTTTGTTATACTCGACCAGGGGACTTTGTTATACTCGACCAGGGCCTTTGTTTTTGCTCGACCAGGGCCTTTGTTATACTTGATCAGGGCCTTTGTTATACTCGAAAGGGGCTCTGTTATACTCAATTAGGGGACTTTGTAGTACTCGATAGAGCACTTTGTTATACTCGATCACGGCACTTTGTTATACTCGGACAGGGGACTTTGTTATACTCGATCTAGTGGCTTTGGTATACTCGATCAGGGAGTTTCTTATACTCCAACAGGGGCCTTTGTTTTACTCGATCAGGTGCTTTGTTATACTCGATCAGGGCTTTTTATACTCGATGGGGGCCTTTGTTATACGATGAAGGGCCTTTGTTATACTCGATCAGGGCCTCTGTTAGACTCGATGGGGACTTTGTTATACTTGATCAGGGGCTTTGTTAGTCTCGATTAGATACCTTTGTTAGACTCGATCAGGCTCCTTTGTTATACTCGATCAGGGACTTTGTTAAACTCGATGAGGAGCTTTGTTATACTCGATCAGGGGACTTTGCTATACTCGATCAGGAGGCTTTGTTATACCTGACCAGGGACTTTGTTATGCTCGACCAGGGACTTTGTTATACTCGATCAGGGATCTTTGTTTAATAGATCAGGAGACTTTGTTATACCTAACCAGGGACTTTGTTATACTCGACCAGGGACTTTGTTATACTCGATCAGGGGATTTGTTATACACAATAAGGTGACTGTTATACTCGACCAGGGACTTTGTTATACTCGACCAGGGACTTTGTTATACTCGATCAGGGGACTTTGTTATACTCGACCAGGGGACTTTGTTGTACTTGTTCAGGGTTATACTCGAAAGGGCCTTTGTTATACTCAATTAGGGGACTTTGTTATATAATTAGGGCACTTTGTTATACTCGATCAGGCACTTTGTTATACTCGACCAGGGGACTTTGTTATACTCGATCAGGACTTTGTTATACTCGTGGAATTAGATTTGTTATACTCGATCAGGGGACTGTTATACTCGACATGGGGACTTTTGTTATATACTCCGATCAAGGGGCTTTGTTATATACTCGATCAGGGGAGTTTGTTATACTCCAACAGGGGCGCTGTTTACTCGATCAAAAAGGCCTTTGTTATACTCGATCGAGGAGTGCTGTTATATACTCGATCAGGGCCTTTGTTATACACGATGAAGAGACGCTGTTTATACAAAAGATCAGGGGACTTTATTATACTCGTCGGGGTCCTTTTGTTGGAGCTTGCGATGAGGGACCTTGTTATACTCGACCAGGGGACTTTGTTATACTCGACCAGGGGCCTTTGTTTTGCTCGACCAGGGGCCTTTGTTATACTTGATCAGGGGCCTTTGTTATACTCGAAAGGGGCCTTTGTTATACTCAATTAGGGGACTTTGTAATACTCGATGAGAGCACTTTGTTATACTCGATCAGGGCACTTTGTTATACTCGAACAGGGGACTTTGTTATACTCGATCTAGTGGCTTTGGTATACTCGATCAGGGGAGTTTCTTATACTCCAACAGGGGCCTTTGTTTTACTCGATCAAAGGCCTTTGTTATACTCGATCAGGGTACTTTGTTATACTCGATGAGGGGCCTTTGTTATACACGATGAAGGGCCTTTGTTATACAAGATCAGGGGACTTTGTTATACTCGATCAGGGCCCTTTGTTAGACTCGATGAGGGGACTTTGTTATACTTGATCAGGGGCCTTTGTTAGTCTCGATTAGATACCTTTGTTAGACTCGATCAGGCTCCTTTGTTATACTCGATCAGGGACTTTGTTAAACTCGATGAGGGAGCTTTGTTATACTCGATCAGGGGACTTTGCTATACTCGATCAGGAGGCTTTGTTATACCTGACCAGGGGACTTTGTTATGCTCGACCAGGGAACTTTGTTATACTCGATCAGGGGTCTTTGTTATACTCGATCAAGTGAATTTGTTATACTCGACCAGGGGACTTTGTTATACTTGTACAGGGGACTTTGTTATACTCGATCTGGGGCCTTTGTTATACTCGACCAGGGGACTTTGTTATACTCGACCAGGGACTTTGTTATACTCGATCAGGGGACTTTCTTATTCTCGATTAGGGAACTTTGTTATACTAGACCAGGGTACATTGTTATACTCAATCAGGGGACTTTGTTATACTCGATCATGGGGTTTTGTCATACTCGACCAGGGGACTTTGTTATACTCGACCAGGGGACTTTGTTATACTCAATCAGGGGACTTTGTTATACTCGATCATGGGGTTTTGTTATACTCGACCACGGGACTTTGTTATTCTCGATCAGGGGACTTTGTTATACTCGATCATGGGCTTTTTATACTCGACCAGGGGACTTTGTTATACTCGACCAGGGGCCTTTGTTTTTCTCGACCAGGGGCCTTTGTTATACTCTGTTGCCTTACTCAGGGGCATTTGTTATACTCAATCAGGGGACTTTGTTATACTCGATCATGGGGTTTTGTTATACTCGACCACGGGACTTTGTTAATCTCGATCAGGGGACTTTGTTATACTCGATCATGGGCTTTTGTTATACTCGACCAGGGGACTTTGTTATACTCGACCAGGGGCCTTTGTTTTGCTCGACCAGGGCCCTTTGTTATACTTGATCAGGGGCCTTTGTTATACTCGAAAGGGGCCTTTGTTATACTCAATTAGGGGACTTTGTTATACTCGATCAGGGCACTTTGTTATACTCGATCAGGGCACTTTGTTATACTCGACCAGGGGACTTTGTTATACTCGATAAGGTGAATTTGTTATACTCGATCAGGGGACTGTTATACTCGACATGGGGACTTTGTTATACTCGATCAAGGGGCTTTGTTATACTCGATCAGGGGAGTTTGTTATACTCCAACAGGGGCCTTTGTTTTACTCGATCAAAGGCCTTTGATATACTCGATCAGGGTACTTTGTTATACTCGATCAGGGGCCTTTGTTATACACGATGAAGGGCCTTTGTTATACAAGATCAGGGGATTTTATTATACTCGATCAGGGTCCTTTGTTAGACGCGATGAGGGGACTTTGTTATACCTTATCAGGGGCCTTTGTTAGTCTCGATTAGGTGCCTTTGTTAGACTCGATCAGGCTCCTTTGTTATACTCGATAAGGGACTTTGTTAAACTCGATGAGGGAGCTTTGTTATACTCGATCAGGGGACTTTGCTATACTCGATCGGGAGGCTTTGTTATACCTGACCAGAGGACTTTGTTATGCTCGACCAGGGAACTTTGTTATACTCGATCAGGGGTTATTTGTTATAATAGATCAGGAGACTTTGTTATACTCGACCAGGGGACTTTGTTATACTCGACCAGGGGACTTTGTTATACCTAACCAGGGGACTTTGTTGTACTCGACCAGGGGACTTTGTTATACTCGATCAGGGGACTTTGTTATACACAATAAGGTGACTGTTATACTCGACCAGGGACTTTGTTATACTCGACCAGGGGACTTTGTTATACTCGATCAGGGGACTTTGTTATACTCGACCAGGGGACTTTGTTATACTTGTTCAGGGGACTTTGTTATACTCGATCAGAGCCTTTGTTATACTCGACCAGGGGACTTTGTTATACTCGTCCAGGGACTTTGTTATACTCGATCAGGTGACTTTCTTATTCTCGATTAGGGAACTTTGTTATGCTAGACCAGGGTACATTGTTATACTCAATCAGCGGACTTTGTTATACTATATCATGGGGTTTTGTTATACTCGACCAGGGGACTTTGTTATACTCGACCAAGGGACTTTGTAATACTCGATCAGGGGACTTTCTTATTCTCGATTTGGGAACTTTGTTATACTCGATCAGGGGACTTTGTTATTCTCGATCAGGGGACTTTGTTATACTCGATCATGGGCTTTTGTTATACTCGACCAGGGGACTTTGTTAAACTCGATCAGGGGGCTTTGTTATACTCAACCAGGGGCCTTTGTTATGCTCGACCAGGGGCCCTTGTTTTGCTCGACCAGGGGCCTTTGCTATACGTGATGAGGGGCCTTTGTTATACTCGCCTAGGGACCTTTGTTATACTCGATTAGGGGACTTTGTTATACTCGATCAGGGAACTTTGTTATACTCGATCAGGGCACTATGTTATACTTGACCAGGGGACTTTGTTATACTCGATATGGTGAATTTTTTTTATTCGATCAAGGGACTTTGTTATACTCGATATGGTGAATTTGTTATACTCGATCAGGGGACTTTTTAATACTCGACATGGGGACTCTGTTATACTCGACCAGGGGACTTTGTTATAATAGATCAGGAGACTTATTTATACTCGACCAAGGGACTTTGTTATACTTGTTCACGGGAACTTTGTTATATTCGATCAAGGGCCTTTGTTATACTCGACCAGGGTATTTTGTTATACTCGATCAGTGGACTTTGTTATACTTGATAAGGTGAATTTGTTATACTCGATCAGGGGACAGTT
The DNA here is from genome assembly GCF_018991925.1 of Homarus americanus. Classification (NCBI taxonomy): domain Eukaryota; kingdom Metazoa; phylum Arthropoda; class Malacostraca; order Decapoda; family Nephropidae; genus Homarus; species Homarus americanus. Next base: position 24,023 of record NW_024757618.1, on the reverse strand, counting down.
ATACTCGACATGGGGACTTTGTTATACTCGATCAAGGGGCTTTGTTAAACTCGATCAGGGGACTTTGTTATACTCGATGAGGGGACTTTGTTATACACGATGAAGGGCCTTTGTTATACTTGATTAGGGGCCTTTGTTAGTCTCGAATAGGTGCCTTTGTTAGACTCGATCTGGCAACTTTGTTATACTCGATCAGGGACTTTGTTATACTCGATGAGGGGGCTTTGTTCTACTCGATTAGGGGACTTTGCTAATCTCGATCAGGAGGCTTTGTTATACCTGACCAGGGGACTTTGCTATAATCGACCAGGGGACTTTGTTATACTCGATCAGGGGACTTTGTTATACACAATTAGGTGACTATTATACTCGACTAGGGACTCTATTATACTCGACCAGGGGACTTTGTTATACTCGATCAGGGGACTTTGTTATACACAATAAGGTGACTTTGTTATACTCGATCAGGGGACTTTCTTATAATAGAGCAGGAGACTTTGTTATACTCGATCAGAGGCCTTTGTTATACTCGACCAGGGGCCTTTGATATACTCGATCAGGTGATTTTGTTATACTCGATGAGGGGACTTTGTTATATTCGATCAAGGGTCTTTGTTATACTCGATCAGGGGGCTTTATTATACTCGACCAGGGGATATTGCTATACTCGACCATGGGGCTTTGTTATACTCGATCATGGGGCGTTGTTATACTCGAGCTGGGGACTTTGTTATACTCGATTAGGAGGCTTTGTTATACTCGACCAGGGGTGTTTGTGTTCCTCGATCAGGAGACTTTGTTATACTCGATGAGTGCGCTTTGTTATACTTGATCAGCGGACTTTGTTATACTCCACCAGGGTACTTTGTTATTCTCGATGAGGGGCCTTTTTTATACTCGACCAGGGGACTTTGTTATACTCGATCAGGGGACTTTGTTATACACAATAAAGTGACTGTTATACTCGACCAGGGACTTTGTTATACTCGACCAGGGGACTTTGTTATACTCGATCAGGGGCCTTTGTTATACTCGATCAGGGGTCTTTTTAATACTCGACATGGGGACTCTGTTATACTCGACCAGGGGACTTTGTTATAATAGATCAGGAGACTTATTTATACTCGACCAAGGGACTTTGTTATACTTGTTCACGGGAACTTTGTTATATTCGATCAAGGGCCTTTGTTATACTCGACCAGGGTATTTTGTTATACTCGATCAGTGGACTTTGTTATACTTGATAAGGTGAATTTGTTATACTCGATCAGGGGACAGTTATACTCGACATGGGGACTTTGTTATACTCGATCAAGGGGCTTTGTTAAACTCGATCAGGGGACTTTGTTATACTCCAACAGGGGCCTTTGTTTTACTCGATCAAAGGCCTTTGTTATACTCGATCTGGGGACTTTGTTATACTCGATGAGGGGCCTTTGTTATACACGATGAAGGGCCTTTGTTATACTTGATTAGGGGCCTTTGTTAGTCTCGAATAGGTGCCTTTGTTAGACTCGATCAGGCAACTTTGTTATACTCGATCAGGGACTTTGTTATACTCGATGAGGGGGCTTTGTTCTACTCGATTAGGGGACTTTGCTAATCTCGATCAGGAGGCTTTGTTATACCTGACCAGGGGACTTTGTTATAATCGACCAGGGGACTTTGTTATACTCGATCAGGGGACTTTGTTATACACAATAAGGTGACTGTTATACTCGACTAGGGACTTTATTATACTCGACCAGGGGACTTTGTTATACTCGATCAGGGGACTTTGTTATACACAATAAGGTGACTTTGTTATACTCGATCAGGGGACTTTCTTATAATAGAGCAGGAGACTTTGTTATACTCGATCAGAGGCCTTTGTTATACTCGACCAGGGGCCTTTGATATACTCGATCAGGTGACTTTGTTATACTCGATGAGGGGACTTTGTTATATTCGATCAAGGGTCTTTGTTATACTCGATCAGGGGGCTTTATTATACTCGACCAGGGGACATTGCTATACTCGATCATGGGGCTTTGTTATACTCGATCATGGGGCGTTGTTATACTCGAGCTGGGGACTTTGTTATACTCGATTAGGAGGCTTTGTTATACTCGACCAGGGGTGTTTGTGTTCCTCGATCAGGGGACTTTGTTATACTCGATGAGTGAGCTTTGTTATACTTGATCAGCGGACTTTGTTATACTCCACCAGGGGACATTGTTATTCTCGATGAGGGGACTTTTTTATACTCGACCAGGGGACTTTGTTATACTCGATCAGGGGACTTTGTTATACACAATAAAGTGACTGTTATACTCGACCAGGGACTTTGTTATACTCGACCAGGGGACTTTGTTATACTCGATGAGGGGCCTTTGTTATACTCGATCAGGGGACTTTTTAATACTCGACTTGGGGACTCTGTTATACTCGACCAGGGGACTTTGTTATAATAGATCAGGAGACTTATTTATACTCGACCAAGGGACTTTGTTATACTTGTTCACGGGAACTTTGTTATATTCGATCAAGGGCCTTTGTTATACTCGACCAGGGTATTTTGTTATACTCGATAAGGGGACAACGGTTTACTCGATCAGTGGAATTTGTTATACTCGACAAGCGGGCATTGATATACACTTTCAGTGGACTTTGTTATATTTGATCTTGGATCTTTGTTATACTCGATCAGGGGGCTTTATTATACTCGACCAGGGGACTTTGTTATACTCGATCAGGGGCCTATGTTATACTCGATCATCGGACTTTGTTATACTCGATCAAGGGCTTTGTTAGACTCGATCAGGGGCCTTTGTTAGACTCGATCAGGCACCTTTGTTAGAATCGATCAGGGGACTTTGTTATACTCGACCAGGGGACTTTGTTATACTCGACCAGGGCACTTTGTTATCTCGATCAGGGGACTTTGTTAAACTCGATCAGGGGACTTTGTTATACTCGATATGGTGAATTTGTTATACTTGATCAAAGGACTTTTTTATACTCGACATGGGGACTTTGTTATACTCGATCAAGGGGCTTTGTTATACTCGATCAGGTGACTTTGTTATACTCCATTAGGGGCCTTTGTTATACTCGATCAAGGGTCTTTGTTGGACTCGATGAGGGGGCTTTGTTATACTCGACCAGGGGACTTTGTTATACTCGATCAGGGGACTTTGTTTTTCTCAATATGGTGAATTTGTTATACTTGATCAAAGTACTTTTTTATACTCGACATGGGGACTTTGTTATACTCGATCAAGGGGCTTTGTTATACTCGATCAGGGGACTTTGTTATACTCCATTAGGGAGACGCTGTTATATACTCGATGAGGCCTTTGTTATACTCGATCAGAGGACTTTTGTTATACTCGACCAGGGGAGTTTGTTATGCTCGACCAGGGGCCTTTTTTATATTCGCTCAGGGGACTTTGTTATACTCAATCAGAGGTCTTTGTTATACTCGATTAGGGGCCTTTGTTATACTTGACTAGGGGACTTTGTTTTACTCGATCAGGTGACTTTGTTTCTCTCGATCAGGGGAATTTGTTATACTCGCCTTCGGACTTTGTTTTACTCGATCAGGGGACTTTGTTATACTCAATCAGGGGACTTTGTTTTTCTCGATCAGGGGGCTTTGTTATACTCGATCATTGGACTTTGTTATACTCGACCAGGGGACTTTGTTTTACTCGATCAGGAGACTTTGTTATACTTTCGACCAAGGACTTTATTTATACTTTGTTCACGGGAACTGTTATATTCGATCAAAGGGCCTTTGTTATACTCGACCAGGGTATTTTGTTATACTCGATCAGTGGACTTTGTTATACTTGATAAGGTGAATTTGTTATATGCTCGATCAGGGACAGTTATACTCGACATGGGGACTTTGTTATACTCGATCAAGGGGCTTTCTTAAACTCGATCAGGGGACTTATACTCCAACAGGGGCCTTTGTTTTACTCGATCAAAGGCCTTTGTTATACTCGATCTGGGGACTTTGTTATACTCGATGAGGGGCCTTTGTTATACACGATGAAGTGCCTTTGTTATACTTGATTAGGGGCCTTTGTTAGTCTCGAATAGGTGCCTTTGTTAGACTCGATCAGGCAACTTTGTTATACTCGATCAGGGACTTTGTTATACTCGATGAGGGGGCTTTGTTCAACTCGATTAGGGGACTTTGCTAATCTCGATCAGGAGGCTTTGTTATACCTGACCAGGGGACTTTGTTATAATCGACCAGGGGACTTTGTTATACTCGATCAGGGGACTTTGTTATACACAATAAGGTGACTGTTATACTCGACTAGGGACTTTATTATACTCGACCAGGGGACTTTGTTATACTCGATCAGGGGACTTTGTTATACACAATAAGGTGACTTTGTTATACTCGATCAGGGGACTTTCTTATAATAGAGCAGGAGACTTTGTTATACTCGATCAGAGGCCTTTGTTATACTCGACCAGGGTTCTTTGATATACTCGATCAGGTGACTTTGTTATACTCGATGAGGGGACTTTGTTATATTCGATCAAGGGTCTTTGTTATACTCGATCAGGGGGCTTTATTATACTCGACCAGGGGACATTGCTATACTCGATCATGGGCTTTGTTATACTCGATCATGGGGCGTTGTTATACTCGAGCTGGGGACTTTGTTATACTCGATTAGGAGGCTTTGTTATACTCGACCAGGGGTGTTTGTGTTCCTCGATCAGGGGACTTTGTTATACTCGATGAGTGAGCTTTGTTATACTTGATCAGCGGACTTTGTTATACTCCACCAGGGGACATTGTTATTCTCGATGAGGGGACTTTTTTATACTCGACCAGGGGACTTTGTTATACTCGATCAGGGGACTTTGTTATACACAATAAAGTGACTGTTATACTCGACCAGGGACTTTGTTATACTCGACCAGGGGACTTTGTTATACTCGATGAGGGGCCTTTGTTATACTCGATCAGGGGACTTTTTAATACTCGACTTGGGGACTCTGTTATACTCGACCAGGGGACTTTGTTATAATAGATCAGGAGACTTATTTATACTCGACCAAGGGACTTTGTTATACTTGTTCACGGGAACTTTGTTATATTCGATCAAGGGCCTTTGTTATACTCGACCAGGGTATTTTGTTATACTCGATAAGGGGACAACGGTTTACTCGATCAGTGGAATTTGTTATACTCGACAAGCGGGCATTGATATACACTTTCAGTGGACTTTGTTATATTTGATCTTGGATCTTTGTTATACTCGATCAGGGGGCTTTATTATACTCGACCAGGGGACTTTGTTATACTCGATCAGGGGCCTATGTTATACTCGATCATCGGACTTTGTTATACTCGATCAAGGGCTTTGTTAGACTCGATCAGGGGCCTTTGTTAGACTCGATCAGGCACCTTTGTTAGAATCGATCAGGGGACTTTGTTATACTCGACCAGGGGACTTTGTTATACTCGACCAGGGCACTTTGTTATTCTCGATCAGGGGACTTTGTTAAACTCGATCAGGGGACTTTGTTATACTCGATATGGTGAATTTGTTATACTTGATCAAAGGACTTTTTTATACTCGACATGGGGACTTTGTTATACTCGATCAAGGGGCTTTGTTATACTCGATCAGGGGACTTTGTTATACTCCATTAGGGGCCTTTGTTATACTCGATTAAGGGTCTTTGTTGTACTCGATGAGGGGGCTTTGTTATACTCGACCAAGGGACTTTGTTATACTCGATCAGGGGACTTTATTATTCTCGATATGGTGAATTTGTTATACTTGATCAAAGGACTTTTTTATACTCGATATGGGGACTTTGTTATACTCGATCAAGGGGCTTTGTTATAGTCGATCAGGGGACGTTGTTATACTCCATTAGGGGCCTTTGTTATACTCGATGAGAAGCCTTTGTTATACTCGATCAGAGGACTTTGTTATACTCGACCAGGGGACTTTGTTATACTTGACTAGGGGCCTTTGTTATACTCGATCAGGGGACTTTGCTATACTCGATCAGGGGATTTTGTTATACTCGATCAGGGGCCTTTGTTATACTCGACCAGGGGACTTTGTTATACTCGATCAGGGGACTTTGTTATACACAATAAAGTGACTGTTATACTCGACCAGGGACTTTGTTATACTCGACCAGGGGACTTTGTTATACTCGATCAGGTGACTTTGTTATATACTCGATAGAGGACTGTTATATTCGATGAGGTGGCTTTGTTATACTCGGCCAGGGGACTTTGTTATACTCGGCCAGGGGACTTTGTTATACTCGATCAGGGGACTTTGTTATTTTCGATTAGGGGACTTTGTTATACTCGATCATGGGGCTTTGTTATACTCGACCAGGGTTATATGTTTTGCTCGATCAGGGGACTTTGTTATACTCGATGAGGGAGGTTTGTTATACTCGATCAGAGGACTTTGTTATACTCGACCAGGGGCCTTTGTTATACTCGATCAGGGGACTTTGTTATTCTCGATCAGCGGACTTTGTTATACTCGATCATGGGTCTTTGTTATACTCGACCAGGGTTATTTGTTTTGCTCGATCAGGGGACTTTGTTATACTCGATGAGGGAGCTTTGTTATACTCGATCAGGGGACTTTTTTATATTAGATCAAGGGTCTTTGTTATACTCAATTAGGGGGCTTTATTATACTCGACCAGGGGACTTTGTCATAATCGATCAGGGGATTTTGTTATACTCGATCAGCGAACTTTCTTATACTCGATGAGGGGACTTTGTTAAACTCGTTGAGGGGACATTGTTATACTCGATCAGGGGACTTTGTTATACTCGACCAGGGGACTTTGTTATACTCGATCAGTTGACTTTGTTATACTCGATCAGGGGGCTTTGTTATACTCGATCAGGGAACTTTGTTACACTCGATCAGTAGGCTTTATTATACTCGACCAGGGGTCTTTGTTATGCTCGATCAGGTGGCTTTGTTAATCTCGACCAGGGGACATTGTTATACTCGATCAGGGGACTTTGTTATACTCCATATGGTGAATTTGTTATCCTCGATCAGGGGACTTTGTTATACTCGATAAGTTGAATTTGATATACTCGATCAGGGGACTGTTATACTCGACATGGGCACTTTGTTATACTCGATCAAGGGGCTTTGTTATACTCGATCAGAGGACTTTGTTATACTCCACCAGGGGCCTTTGTTTTACTCGATCAAAGGCTTTTGTTATACTCGATCAGGGGACTTTGTTATACTCGATCAGGGGCCTTTGTTATACTCGATGAAGGGCTTTTGTTATTCAAGATCAGGATACTTTGTTATACTCAATCAGGGGCCTTTGTTAGACTCGATCAGGGGACTTTGTTATACATGATCAGAGGCCTTTGTTATACTCGATCAGGAAACTTTGTTACACTCGATCAGGAGGCTTTATTATACTCGACCAGGGTACCTGATATGCTGAATTTGTTATACTCGATCAGTTGACTTTTTATACTCGATCAGGGACTTTGTTATACTCGATATGGTGAATTTGTTTTACTCAATCAGGATTTTTATACTCGACATGGGGATTCTTTGTTACTCGATCGAGGTGCTTTGTTATACTCGATCAGGGAATTTGTATACTCCACTAGGGGCCTTTGTTTTCGATGAGGGCCTTTGTTATACTCGATCAGGGGACTTGTTATTCTCGACCAGGGGACTTTGTTATACTCGATCAGGGACTTTGTAATATTCGATAAGGTGGCTTTGTTATACGATCAGGGACTTTTGTTATTCTCTTTAACAGGGGACTTTGTTATACTCGACCAGGAACTTTCTTATACCGATGAGGGACTTTGTTCTCGATGAGAGGACATTGTTATACCTGGATGAGGACTTTGTTATACCTTATCAGGGATTGTTACCTCGACCAATGAACTTTGTTATACCTCGATCAGGAGACTTTGTTATAACGATTAGGGCTTTGTTATACTCGATCAGGGACTTTGTAATATTCGATAAGGTGGCTTTGTATACTGATCAGGGGCTTTGTTATACTGATCAGGAACTTTGTTACACTCGATCAGTAGGTTTAATATACCGACCAGGGTCTTTGTTATGCCGATCAGGTGGCTTGTTAATCTCGACCAGGGACATTGTTACTCTTGATCAGGGACTTTGTTATATTCATATGGTGAATTTGTTATCCTCGATCAGGGACTTATATATCGATAAGTTGAATTTGATATACCTGATCAGGGACTGTTATACTGACATGGAAGCATGTTATACTCTGATCAAGGGGCTTTGTTATACTCGATCAGAGGATCTTTGTTATACTCACCAGGGCCTTTGTTACCGGATCAAAGGCTTTTGTTATACTCGATCAGGGGACTTTGTTATACTCGATCAGGGCCTTGTTATACTCTCGATGAAGGGCTTTTGTTATTCAAGATCAGGATACTTTGTTATACTCAATCAGGGCCTTTGTTAGACTGATCAGGGACTTTGTTATACTATGATCAGAGGCCTTGTTATACTCGATCAGGAAACTTTGTTACACTCGATCAGGAGGCTTTATTATACTCGACCAGGGGCCTTTGTTATACTCGACCAGGAAACTTTGTTACCCGATCAGGAGGCTTTAATATACTCGACCAGGGGCCTTTGATATACAAAATCAAGTGACCCTGTTATTCTTGATCAGGGGACTTTGTTATATTAGATCAAGTGTCTTTGTTATACTCGATATTGGGCTTTATTATACTCGACCAGGGGACTTTGTTATACTCGATCAGGGAACTTTGTTATACTTGATCAGGGAACTTTGTTATACCCGATCAAGGGCTTTGTTATACTCGAACAACTTTGTTATACTCCATCAGGGGCCTTGTTTACCGATCAAAGGCCTTGTTATACTCGATCAGGGACTTTGTTATACTCCGATCAGGGGCCTTGTTATACTCGATGAAGGGCCTTTGTTAAGGCAAGATCAGGGACTTTATACTCAATGAGGGCTTACCCGATCAGGGTACTTTTGTTGTTTCTTGATCACGGGCTTTTGTTAGTGTCCATTAGGTGCCTTTGTTAGACTCGAATAGGCTCTTTGTTTTACTCGATCAGGGGACTTTGTTATTCTCGATGAGGGGGCTTTGTTATACTCGATCAGGGGACTGCTATACTCGATGAGGAGGCTTTGTTATACCTGACCAGGCGACTTTGTTATAGTCGATATGGTGAATTTGTTATACCTGTTCAGGGGACTTTGTTATACTCTATAAGTTGAATTTGTTATATTCGATCAGGGACTGTTATACTCGACATGGGGGCTTTGTTATACTCGATCAAGGGGCTTTGTTATACTCGATCAGGAGACTTTGTTATACTCCATATGGGGCCTTTGTTTTACTCGATCAAAGGACTTTGCTATACTCGATCAGGGGACTTTGTTATACTCGATCAGGGGCCTTTGTTATACTCGATGAAGGGCCTTTGTTATACAAGATCAGGGGAATTTGTTATACTCAATCAGGGGCCTTTGTTAGACTCGATCATGGGACTTTGTTATACTTGATCAGGGGCCTTTGTTACTCTCGATTAGGTGCCTTTGTTAGACTTGATCAGACTCATTTGTTATACTCGATCAGGGGACATGGTTATACTCGATGAGGGGGCTTTGTTATGCTCGATCAGGGAGCTTTGCTATACTCGATCAGGGGACTTTGTTATACTCGATCAGGGAACTTTGTTATACTCGATCAGTTGACTTTGTTATACTCGATCAGGGGACTTTGTTATACTCGATATGGTGAATTTGTTATACTCGATCAGGGGACTATTTTATACTTGACATGGGGCCTTTGTTAGACTCGACCAGGGCCTTTGTTATACTCGACCAGGGGACTTTGTTATACTCTGATCAGGACTTTGTTATACTTAATCAGGGACTTTATTATAATAGATTAGAAGACTTTGTTATATTTAATTGCAGAGGCCTTTGTTATACTTCGACCGGGCCTTGATATACTCAATCAGGTAACTTTGTTATACCCGATCAGGGACTTTTTTATATTAGATCAAGGGTCTTTGTTATACCCAATTAGGGCTTTATTATACTCGACCAGGGACTTTGTCATACTCCATCAGGGGATTTGTTATGCTCGATCAGGGAACTTTGTTATACTCGACCAGGACTTTGTTATACTCGATCAGGGGACTTTCTTATTCTCGATCAGGGACCTTTGTTATACTCGATCATGGGGCTTTGTTAAACCCCGACCAGGGTTATTTGTTTTTCACGATCAGGGGACTTTGTTATACTCGATGAGGGAGCTTTGTTATTCTCGATCAGAGGACTTTTGATTATACTCGACCAGGGGCCTTTGTTATGCTCGACCAGGGGCCTTTGTTATGCTCGACCAGAGGACTTTGTTATACTCGATCAGTTGACTTTGTTATACTCGATCAGACTTTTGTTATACTCGATATGGTGAATTTGTTTTGCTCAATCAGGGGACTTTTTTATTCTCGAAATGGGGACTTTGTTATACTCGATCAACGGGCTTTGTTATACTCGATCAGACTTGCTATACTCCATTAGGGGCCTTTGTTATACTCGATCAGTTGACTTTATTATACTCGATCAGGGGACTTTGTTATACTCGATATAGTGAATTTGTTATACTCGATCAGGGCTTTTATACTCGACATGGGGACTTTGTTATACTCGATCAAGGGCTTTGTTATAGTCGATCAAGGACTTTGTTATACTCCATCAGGGCCTTTGTTATACTCGATGAGGGCCTTTGTTATACTCGATCAGGTGGCTTTATTAATCTCGACCAGGGACTTTATACCGATCAGGGGACTTTGAATTCTCCATCAGGGACTCTGTTATAATGGATCATGGGCTTTGTTATTCTTTCGACCAGGGTCTTTGTTGTTCTCGATGAGGGGCTTGTTATACTCGATCAGGGTTTTGTTATACTCGATATGGTGAATTTGTTATACTCGATCAGGGACTTTGTTATACTCTGATAAGTTAATTTGTTATACTCGATCAGGGACTGTTATACTCGACATGGGCACTTTGTTATACCTCGATCAAGGGCTTTGTTATACTCGATCAGGAATTTGTTATACTCCATCAGGGGCCTTTCAATTTTGATCAGCTTGTTATACCACTGTAATTTTGCTGCACTGATCAGGGCCTTTGTTACACTGAACAGGGACTCCTGTTATACTCTGGATCAGGGACTTTGTAATATCTGATGAGGGGGGCTTTGTTATACTCGATCAGGGCTGTTATACTGGATCAGGAACTTTGTTACACCTGATCAGAGGTTTTATTAGCACCTTAATTTGAAAGTTTTTGTTATGCTCGATCAGGTGACTTGGTTCTGCTCTGACCAGGTGACTTTGTTATACCTTTCGATCAGGGACTTTTAAGGTCTTTAACGTGGAACTCACAATTTTGACGGTGGGGCTTTGTTATACTCTGATAAGGTGAATTCTGTTATACCTGATCAGGGACCGTTATACCCAGATCAGGGATCTTTTAAGCGTACCGCGATCAAGGGCTTGTTATACCTGGATCAGGACTTGGTATACTCCATTAGGGCCTCGTACTGGGATGAGAGGGGCCTTTGTGGTTTTACCTTTTGAACAGGAACTTTGGTTATACTCTCGACCAGGGACTTGGTTATACCGGAACCAGGGGAATTTTGTTATACTTGACTAGAGGCCTTTGGTTATACCTGATCAGGGACTTTGTTATACTTCCGATCAGGGGACTCTTTCGGTTATACTCGATCAAGGACTTGCTGAGACTAAATGTGGACTTTGTTATACTCCGGGATCATGGTCTTTGTTATACTCATGAGGGCGGTGAATTTGTTATATCGCCGATCAGGGGACTGCTAGGACCTGACAGGGGATCTTTGTTATACCCCGGGATCAAGAGGCTTTATATATATACCTGATCAGGTGACTTTGTTATACCCGATAAGGTGAATTTGTTATACCTGGGATCAGGGATCACCTGACAGGGGGACTTGCTGTACCTGATCAAGGGGCCTTTGTTGAATGATCAGGGACTTTGTTATACCTGAACGAAACACTTTTGTTAGACTCCGATGCGGGACTTTGTTACACTCTGGATCAGGTGCCTTTTGTTAGTTCCTCGATTAGGTGCCTCTCTTGTTAGACCTTAAGTGACTGGTAGTTCCCTTTTTGTTTGACTCCGGATCAGGGACTTTGTTAATGATGAGGGGCTTCTTTCATACCCGATGTGACTTTGCTATACCTATAGAGGCTTCTTGTTAGCGTCTTGTCCGTAACTTATGGTACTCGACCAGGGACTCCTGTTACACCCGATCAGTGGACTTTGTTATACAGACTTCAGTGGACTTTTTTATACCGAACAGTAATTTCTGTTATACTTGTTCAGGGACTTTGTTAATATACCTCGACTGTGTCTTCGTTGAATTTTGACCATGGACTTTTTTGTTTGGTACTCGGGATCAGGGGTATTTCGCCGGTACCGATAAGGGGGACTTTGTTATACCGATCATCAGGGAATTTGCCAGTACCGACGAGCGGGCTTTGAGTATACACTTCAGAATTTCGTTATATTCGATCATGGATCTTTGTTATTTTCGATGAGGAGAGTCGGTTATATGCGATCATGGCCTTGCTATACCGATCAGGGGCTTTTATTATAAATTTCCGACGAGGAACTTATATACACGATCAGGGCACGTTATACTCGACCAAGGGATTTTGTTATACCTGACCAGGGGCTTTTGACAACGGATAAGGGGCTTCGGTTATAATTTCATCAGGGACTTTGTTATACTCGATTAGGACACAAGGAACACGAAATTGTTAAAATTTTGAATTATACCACTGCATCAAGGTATCTGATGGGTGATCGCCACGAACAGAAATTTCAAAGTACTTTGACTGTACTTTGCCACTTAGCATGGAACTGTTACCTTGATCATGGGACTTTTTTATACCGGGCATGTGAATAAAGGTACCCGGGATCAAGGGCTTTGTTATACTCTTGATCAGGGGACTTTGTTATACCCATCAGGGCCTCAAGAGAATTACGAAAACAAAGGCAACGAATTGCGAATTGTTATTCTCGATTGGTGGACTTTGCTATACTCAAACTAGTAATTCGTTATACTCGATCAGGGACTTTGGCTACTCGACCAGGGACTTTGCTATATTCGATGAGGGACTTTGGCTGCAAATGATGAGGAGACTCTTTGTTATACTCTGATGAGGACTTTGTTATACTCGATCAGGGGCTTTGCTATACTCGACCAATGGACTTTGTTATACCGATCGCACCATGTATATAATCGATTAAGGGGCTTCTTTTGTTATAAACGGATCAGGGACTTTTGTAAGGACGAGATGAGGATTTATACTGATCATGGGGCCTTTGTTATACTCTGGATTAGGGAACTTTGTTACACTCCAATCAGGAGGCTTTATTCTACTCGACCAAAGCTTCTGTGCTCGATCAGGTGACTTTGTTATACCTTTAGACCAGGATCTTTGTTATACCTGATCTAACTTTGGTTACTCCTCGAATTAGGACTTTGCTGGCGCCACTGAAACCAGTTTTGTTCGACCAGGGCCTTGCCACCTCGATCAGGGGACTTTGTTGTTATTCTCGATCAGGGGACTTTTTTATACTCGAATTGTGCACTTGCAATACCTTTCAGGGACTTTGTTATACTCTTTCAGGGATTTTTAAGGAATGAATGAAATTTTGCCAGTACCTGACCAGGGATTTGTTATACTCGACCAGGTAGAATACAAACCCGATCAGGGACTTTGTTATACCTGATCATGTAGTTTTGTTATAATTTGACCAGGGACTTTGTTATACTCGACCAGGAGATTTGTTACACTCGACCGGGCGGACTTTCTTTATTCCTTTTGATTTAAGAACCCTGTACTGCTATATGGACTTTGTTATTCTCGGGATCAGGGGACTTTTGTTATACTTGATCATGGGCTTTTGCTATACTGACCAAGGGACTCTTGTTAATCCCAACGCCGCCTTTGTTTATACTCCAACCAGGGGACTTTGTTATACCTGATCAGGACTTTATTGGGTACAGAAATACTGTACTTTCAAATTTATTTGAGGGAAATTCGTTATACTCGATGAGGGACTTTGTTATAATTTCATGAGGGGACTTTGTTATACTCATGATCAGGGCTGTTATACTCAAATCAATGACCAGTTATGATCACCCGATCAGAGACTCCCTGTTTATACCTGAACGGCGAGACCTTTGTTATAAGTCTGATTAAAATGCTGAACGATTAGGGGACTTTGTAATATCTGATAAGGGGGCTGAAAACAAACAGGCGCTCAGTTATACTCTGGATCAGGGAATCCTTGTTACACGCGATCAGAGGCTGTATTATACCGACCAGGGCCTTTGGTTATGCCTGGATCAGGGTGACTTTGTTATACTCGACCAGGGACTTTAAGAGTACCTGATCAGGGACTTTGATATTCCTTGATCAGGACTTGTTATACCTGATCATGGGGTTTTGTTATACTCGACCAGGGACTTTTGTTATACCTGGATCAGCCTTGCCATACCCACCAGGTGCCTCACAAACAACTGTGCCTGCTTAAATTTTACCAGGGCCTTTTGTTATACTTGATGAGAGAGAGGCCTTTGTTATACTTCCGAGACTAGGGCATTTGTTATAATTTCGGATCAGGGCCTTGTTATACTCTGGATCAGGCACTTTGTTATACTTCCGACCAGGGGACTTTGTTACACTAGACCAGAGAACTTTGTTAGCATCGATCAGGGACTTGTAATATCTTTGGATGAGGGGGATTTCGTTATACCGATCATGGGCTCCATATACCTGATTAGGGAACTTTGTTACACCTAATCAGGAGGCTTTATTTCTACTCAATTAGGTGTTTCTTATGCCTCGATCAGGTGACTTTGTTATACCCGACCAGGGGATCTTTGTTATAATTCTGGATCGCGGGAATTCGTTACTCGATCAGGGGACTTTGTGGTTATGCACGACCAGGGGCTCTTTTTTTTGTTTTGTTCGGACCAGGGCCTTTGTTATAATACCTGGATCAGGGACTTTTACATTCTCGATCAGGGACTTTTTATACCGACCAGGGACTTTGTAATACTTCTTTCAGGGACTTTGTTATACTCTTTCAGGGATTTTGTTATACTCGATCAGGGCTGGTCTTTTGGTTATACTCGACCAGGGATTTGGTTATACCGACCAGGGACTTTTGTTAAACCTGGATCAGGGACTCGGTTATACTGGATCAAGCGTTTTGCTTATACTGACCACAGGGACTTTGTTATACTCTCGACTCAGGAGACTTTGTTACACTTTATCTTCGGCGACCTTCTTATTCCCTTTTTTTGATCGGGGAACTTTCATACCGATGAGGACTTGTTATTCCTCGATCGTGACCTTTGTTATACTTGATCATGGGCTTATATACTCCGACCAAGGGACTTTGTTAATCTCAATCACGGGGCTTTGTTATACTCAACCAGGACTTGTTATACCTGATCAGGGACTCGGCTTCACATTTAATCAGGGTACTTTCTTTACACTCCGATGAGGGACTTTTGTTATACCTGATGAGGGACTTTGTTATACTCATGAGGGGACTTTGTTATACCCGATCAGGGGCTCGGTTATACCAACCAATGGACTTTGTTGTTACCCGATCAGAGACTTTGTTATAATCGATTACATTTTGTTATACTCAGATTAGGGACTTTGTAATATCTGATAAGGGGCTTTGTTATACCCAAACAGGCGGTTTTGTTATACTCCGACTGTGTCTCGGCTACACGCGATCAGGAGGCTGGCATTATACCGGACCAGGCCTTTGTTATGCCTGATCAGGGTGATCATGGTACCGACCAGGGGACTTTATACTCCGGGATCAGGACTTTATATTCCTGATCAGGGACTCTTGCTATAATTTCGGATCATGGGGTTTGTTATACCGACCAGGGACTTTTGCTATAACACTCCGGATCAGGGTCTTTGTTATACTCAACCAGGGCTTCGTACACGACCAGGGCCTTTTGGTTTTGCCTGACCAGGGCCTTGTTATACTTGATGAGAGAGAGGCCTTTGCTATAATTTCGACTAGGGGCATTTTGTTATACCTGATCAGGCCTTGTTATACCTGATCAGGGCAATTTTGGTTATACTCGACCAGGGACTTTTGTTATACTAGACCGTGAGAACTTGTTATACTCGATCAGGGACTTTGTTATACTCGATCAGGGACTTTTGTTTTACTCGATAAGGTGAATTTGGTTATACCGATCAGGGGACTGGGTTATATTCGGCGGCGGGGACTTTGTTATACTCGATCACGGGCTTTGTTATACTCTGTTGATTAGACTTTCTTTTTTCTCGATTTGGGAACTCTTTGTTATACTCCAATCAGGGACTTCCTTTTATTCAATCAGGGGACTTTGTTATACTCTTTTGATCATGGCTTTTGTTATACTCGACCAGGGACTTTGTTATACTTGTTCGTGGACTTTCATACTCGATCAGGGGCCTTTGTTATACTACACCAGGGGACTCTTCATACTCGATCAGGTCCTTTGTTATACTCCGATAAGGGACTTCGTTACACTCCGGATAAGGGACTCTTTGTTATAACTAATCAGGAAATTTGTTATACCTGGATCAGGGGAATTTCTTTTAAGGTACCGACGAGAGCGGCTTTGATATACACTTTCAGAGGACTTTGTTATATTCGATCATGGATCTTTTTGTTATACTCGATCAGGAGAGTCACAGTATTCGATCAAGGGCCTTTGATATACCTGATCAGGGGCTTTATTATACTCGGACCAAGGGACTTTGTTATACTCTGATAAGGGCCTTGTTATACCCGATCACGGTCTTTGTTATACTCGATCAGGGACTTTGTTATAACAGATCAGGAGACTTTGTTACACTCGAGGTGAGGCCCTCTTTTATACCTTTTTCGACCAGGGACTTTTATATAATAGATCAGGTGACTCGTTAATACCCGATCAGGGACATTGTTATATTAGATCAAGGGTCTTTGCTATACCTCCGATTAGGGCTTCATTATACTCGACCAGGGACTTTGCTATACCTGGATCAGGAATTTTGTAATATCTTGATGAGGGGCCGGTTACACTCATGATCAGGGGGCTTTGTTATACTCATCAGGAACTTGTTACACTCCACTCAGGAGGCTGGCTTATACTGACCAGGGGCCTCGTTAGTGCCTGGATCAGGTGACTTTGTTTCACCGGACCAGGGACTTTGTTATACCTGATCAGGGAATTTACATTCTCGGGATCATGGGAACCTTGTTATACCTCTGTTCATGGGCTTTGCTATAATTTTAGATAAGGTGAATCGGTTATAATTTGATCAGGGATCATATACTCGATCAGGGACTTTGTTATACCCGGGATCATGGGGCTTTGTATATACCCGATCATGGTGTTATGTTATACCCATAGGGGTCTTTGTTTACCCGATCGCTGGGCCTTTGTTATACTCGCGATCAGGGGACTTTGGTTTCTACTCGGATTTCATGGCCTTGTTATACTCTGATGAAGGCCTTTATACAAGATCAGGGAATTTGTTATACCAATCAGGGCCTTTGTTATAATTAGAATGGCAATTTTTGTTATACCCGGGATCAGTATTGCTGTGTAAGATCAAGGGTCTTTTATGTAATTTCGGATAGGGGTTTTTTTATTAAACTCGATCATGGGGCTTGTTATACTCGGGATAAGGTGAATGGTTATACTCCGATCAGGGGACTGCTATACCCGATCAGGACTTTGTTGGCACCCCTGATCGAAGGGCTTTGTTATACTCGATCATGGGGTTTTGTTATACTCGATGAGGGTTTTGTTATACTCGACCAGGGCCTTGTTATGCTCTGACCAGGGGACTTTTGGTTATACTCGATAAGGGAACTCTTTGTTATACAATGAGACCAGGGACTCCTTGTTATACCTTGATCAGGGACGTTGTTATACCTCGATATGCCATAAAATTGTTATACTGGATCAGGGACTTTATACCAATAAGGTGAATTTGTTATAATTTTGATCAGTGGGACCGTTATAATTCATGATATGGGGACTTTGGTTATACCTGCTGATCATGGGCTTTTGTTTATACCGACTTCAGGTGACATTGTTGAGCATCTATATGGGGCCTTTGTTTTACCCATCAAAGGCCTTGTTATACCTGATCAGGGACTTTGGTTCTGTTCTTGATCGCGGGCCTTGTTTTACTTCCGATGAAATTTTGTTATACAAGATCGGGGAATTTGTTACACTTTAATCAGCCTGTTAGACTCCTGATCAGGGGACTTCGTTATACTTGATCAGGGCCTTTAGTCTCTGGATTAGGTGCCTTTGTTAGACCTGATCAGACCTATTTGTTATACTCGATCAGGGGAATTTGTTATACCTGACGACCGGGGCTTTGACATACACTTCAGAGTGACTTTGTTATATTCGGGATCAAGTGATCTTTGTTTTCTCGATCAGGAGAGTTTGTTATATCTGGATCATGGTCTTTTGTTATACTCGATCAGGGGCTTTATTATACTCGACCAGACTTTTGTTGTACCTCGATAAGGGGCCTTTGTTATTCTCGATCAAGGACCTTTTGTTAGACTCGACTAGGGGCCTTATATAGAATCGACTGGTAGGACTTTGTTATACTCGACCAGGGGACTTGTTATACCCGACCAGGGGGCTTGTTATAATTTCATCACAATTTTGTTATATCTGGATTAGGGAGGCTTTTGCTATACTCCGACCAGGGGCCTTTGTAATGCCTGCTGATCATATAGACTTGGTTATACCCGATGAGGGGGCTTTGGTTATAATCTGGATCAGGGGACTTTGGTTATACCCCTTGACCAGGAAACCCTGTTATTCTCGGGATTAGGGAGTTTGTTATACCAATCAGGTGACTTGTTATTCTCGATTAGGGCTTTTTGTTATAGTCGATAAGGGGGGCTTTGATATTCTCGGATCTGGGGAATTATCCTGGATCAGGGCCCTGTTAGAATCGATCAGGGACCTTGCTATACTCCGACCAAGGACTTTGGTTATACGCGACCAGGGACTTGTTATACCTTTAGACCAGGGGGACTTTTGTTATTCTCAATTAGGGACTTTGTTATAGTCAGACCTTTGGGGCTTTGAGATACTCTCGATCAGGGGACTTTTTTTATTATACCTGATCAGGGACTTTGCTATACCTGATCAAGGGTCTTGTTGTAACGGAGGAGGGGCCATATACCCGGACCAGGGGACTTTTATTATACCTGATATGGCGGAATTTGTTATACTCTCGATCAGCTGACTTTAAATACCGACATGGGACTTTGCTTATACTCGATCAAGGGCTTTGTTATATAATTTCGGGATCAGAGTGACTTTGTTATACTCGATCAGGGCCTTGTTAGACTCCGATGCGGGACTTTGTTACACTTGGATCAGGTTTCGTTATACCTGATGAGGGGACTTTGTTATACTCGATGAGGGGCCTTCTTATACCGATGAGGAATTTTGCCATACTCGATCAGGAGTGTTTGTTATACCCAACTGTGGACTTTTGTGGTTATACCCGACCAGGGACTGTTATACCCGGATCAGGAATTTTGTTATAATAGATCAGAGACTTTTACCTTGACCAGGGAACTTTGTTATACTTGTTCAGGGACTTTGTTATACCTCGATCAGGGCCTTTGCTATACCCGACCAGGGACTTTGTTATACTCGATCAGGTATTTTGTTATACCCGATAAGGGAATTTTGTTATACCCAATCAGGTGACTTTTGTTATTCTCGATTAGGCTTTCGGTTAAGTCAGACTAGGGCTTTGATATTCTGGATCTGGGGGAATTGTCTCGATCAGGGCCTCTGTTAGAACTTCGATCAGGGACTTTGGTTATACCCGACCAAGGACTTTGGTTATACGCGACCAGGGACTTTGTTATACCCGACCAGACTTTTTTTATTCTCAATTAGGGGACTTTGTTATAGTCGACTTGGGGCTTGAGATACCTCGGTCAGACTTTATTATACTCGGATCAGGGGACTTTTTGTTATACCTGGATCAAGGCGCCCTTGTCACCGTGATGAGGGGCTTTGTTATACTCACCAGGGGACTTTTATTATACTCGGGATAGTGGTGAATCGAGCAGTATCGATCAAAGGACTTTAGCCTACCTGATATGGGGATCTCTATACTCTGAATTAAGGGGCTTTGTTATACTCGATCAGAGGACTTTGCTATACCGATCAGGGGCCTTGTTAGACTTGATGTGACTTTGTTACACTTCAGATCAGGCTTTGTTATACTCGATCAGGGGACTTTGTTATACTCGATGAGGGGGCCTTCTATACCTGATGAGGGGACTTTTGCTATACTCGGATTGTAGGAGGCTTTATATACCTAACCAGGACTTTTATACCTCGACCAGGGGACTCTGTTATACTCCTCGATCAGGGACTATATAATAGGATCTGTGAGACTTTTATACCTCGGACCAGAACTGTTATACCTATTCAGGGCCTTTGTTATACCTTTTTGATCAGACTTTGTTATACCCCGATCAGGACTCGCTATACTCCAATCAGGGACTTTGCTATACCCGATAAGGGACTTTGTTACACTCCGATATGGTGTATTTGTTATAGTCGATCAGAGACTCATATAATCGATTAAGGGGCGTTGTTATACTCTCGATCACGGGTCTTCGTAATATCTGATGTGGGGGCTTTTATATACCTGATCAGGGGAACTTGTTACACCCACTTGTGAGGCCATTGCTACTCCGACCAGGGCCTTTGTTATGCCTCGGATCAGGTGAATTTGTTATAATAGACCAGGGACTTTGCTTATACCTGATCGGGACTTTTATACTTGGATTCGCCTTGGTTTGCCTGATCAGGGACTTTTGCTATACCTGATCAGGGGACTTTCTATACTCAATCAGGGTGATTTTGTTATACTCATCAAAAGGATCTTTTGTTATATCGACCAGGGACTTCGTTATACTGACCAGAGGATTTTGTTATACTATCAGGGACTTGTTATTCTCGACAAGGTGAATTTATGTTATACTCGATCAGGGACTGCTATAACGACAGGGGGACTTTGTTATACCTATGAGGGGACTTTACATACTTGATGAGGGCCCCTTGTTAGTCCTGATTAGGTACCTTTGTTAGACTGATCAATTTCTTTATACTCAATCAGGGACTTTGGTTATACTCTGGATGAGGGGGCTTTTATACTCGATGAGGGGGGATTGGTGATACTCGATCAGGAGGTTTTGGGTATACCCAACTGCAAGGATTTCTTTATACTCACCAGGGACTTGTTATACTCAATCAGGGACTTTTGTTATAGTAGATCAGAGACTTTTTTATCTTCACCAGGGACTTTGTTATACTTGTTCAGGGACCTTCTTATACCTGGATCAGGGGCCTTTGTTATACTAGACCAGGGACTTTGTTACACCCATCCAGGGTATTTTGTTATACCTCGATAAGGGACCGTGTTATACCTGATGAGGGCTTTGCTATAATTTCATCAGGGACTTTGTTGTACCTGATTAGGGAGGCTTTGCTATACCTGACCAGGGGCCTTTAGAAAAGCTAGATCAGAGGACTTGGTTATACTGATGAGGGCTTTGTTATACTCGATCAGCGGACTTTGTTATACTTCATCAAGGGCCTTTTGTTATACCTGATCAGCGGACTTTGTTATACTTCACTGCGCCTCGGTTATACTCATGATCAGCGAGCGTTATACCTGCTGGATCAGGGACTTTGTTATTCTCGACCAGAGGACCTTTGCTGGTACTCGACCAGGAGACTCTTGCTTATACTCGAAGGAGGGCTCCTTGTTATACCTGGATGGGACTTTATTATACTCAATGAGGGACTTTGTTATACTTGATCAGGTGGCTTTATTATACTCTCGACCAATGGACTCTTGTTATACTCTCGATCAGGAGACTCGTTATAATCGATTAGGGCTTTATTATACCTGATCAGGAACCTTGTGGGCTATCTGGATGTGGGAGCTGGTTATACCTGGACTTAGGGGTTTTGTTATACCTGATCAGGAACTTTTGTTACACCTGAGATCAGGAGGCTTTTATTATACCTCGACCAGGGCCTTTCTTATGCCTCGATCAGGTGACTTTGTTATACTCGATCACGGTTTGTTATTCCGATCAGGGGACTTTGTTATATTTGATGAGGCCTTGCTATACCTCTTTTGACAAGCGTTTTTATGCGCCAGACCAGAGTACTTTGTTGGTACCTGATCTTGGGCTTTGTTATACTCGACCAGGGAACCTTTGTTATGCCTGATGAGGGGCTTTGTTATACCAACCTGGGGCCTCGGTTATGATCGACCAGGGACCTTTTGTTTTGCCTGACCAGGGGCCTTTGTTATGTTTCTGATGAGGGGCCTTATACCTGAAGCATAAACGCCTTTGTTATACCTGGGATTAGGGACTTTTGTTATATCTGACTGTGTACTTTTGTTAAACCTGATATGGTGGGAATTTGTTATGTAAGATCAGGATATTTTTCGTATACCTTTGGACCAGGGGATCTTGTTATAATACTTGTTCAGGGACTTTGTTATACCTGATTAGGCCATTGTTATACTCTCGACTAGGGGACTTTGTTTATACCTGATCAGGTATTTTTCTAATACTCGATAAGGGGACTTTGTTATACCGGGACCAATGGACTTTGTTATACCTGATCAGGATGACTTTGTTATAATATAATCGATTAGGGGCTTTGTTATACTCGATCAGGAAACTTTTGTAATATCTGGATGTGGAGCTTTGATATACTCGATCAGGGGCTTTGTTATTCTCGATCAGGGAACTTTGTTACACTCGATCAGGAGGCTTAATTATACTCGACCAGGGCCTTTGTTATGCTCGATCACGTGACTTTGTTATCCAATGACAGGACTTTGTTATTCATGATCAGGGGACTTTGTTATTCTTGATGAGGGGCCTTTGTTATACTCGACAAGGGCTTTTGTTATACCTGACCAGGGAGTACTTTGTTATACTCGATCATGGGGCTTTGTTATACTCGACCAGGGAACTTTGTTATGCTCGATGAGGGGCTTTGGTTATACTCAACCAGGGGCCTTTGTTATGATCGACCAGGGACCTTTGTTTTGCTCGACCAGGGGCCTTTGTTATATTTGATGAGGGGCCTTTGTTATTCTCGACAAGGGGCCTTTGTTATACTCGATTAGGGGACTTTGTTATACTCGGTCAGGGGACTTTGTTATACTTGATAAGGGGACTTTGTTATACTCGATCAGGGTATTTTCTTATACTCGATAAGGGGACTTTGTTATACTCGATAAGGGGACTTTGTTATACTCGATCAAGGGAATTTGTTATACTCGACGAGCGCGCTTTGATATACACTTTCAGTGGACTTTGTTATTTTCGATTATGGATCTTTGTGATACTCGATAAGGGAAGTTTGTTATATTCGACCAAGGGTCTTTGTTATACTCGATCAGGGGGCTTTATTATACTCGACCAGGACTTTGTTATACTCGATCAGGGCCTTGTTATACCTGGATCAGGGGACTTGTTATACTCGATCAGGGGCTTTGTTTAGACTCGATCAGGGCCTTTTGACCTCGATCAGGGCCTTTGTTAGAATCGATCAGGACTTTTATACTCGACCAAAGGACTTTGTTATACTCGACCAGGGACTTTTGTTATACTCGATCAGGACTTTGTTATTCTCGATTAGGGGCTTTGTTATACCAATCAGGGAATTTGTTATACTCGATGAGGAGGCTTTGTTATACTCACCAGGGGACTTTTGTTATGATCGGATCAGGTCTTTGTTATACTCGACCAGGGGACTTTGTTATACTCGACCAGGGCGTTTG
>NW_024757617.1:0-19708 GCF_018991925.1 Homarus americanus | reverse complement strand
CATAATGGTGTCCCGACTCCTTTGCTGTCCTACAGACATTGCCAAGAGTTGGCCATCATCTCTCAGGACTTCCCAACACCGATTCTCGAGGTAAAATACGCCAACAGGGTGCACGAAGGGAGCAGCAACTACCCTGCTGCCGCCCTACCCCTACCTCTGGCCAGTGACACCTCTCCTTCGGTAGTTGTCCCTGCTGCTTCACGTCCCCACGCCTTGGCTCGCCTCCACGACAGTCACTGTGGAGCCGAGGCCACCAAACGGCGTGCAAGACAGACTGTGTTCCGGCCTGGCATCGACCCCGACATCTCCAATGCTGTCCAGGTGTGTAAGCCCCGCCACGTATTACAACCCAGCCAGCAGCAGGTACCCTTCATGAGTGACGACAACCCCACCCGCTCCTTTGAGTCTGTGTCGGCCGACTTTTTCTGTGTGTCAGGAAAGTCCTTCCTGGTTATCGTCGACCGTCTCTCTGGTTGGCCGGTTGTCATCAAGGGCGGTAATGACACGACGTCTGCCGCCACCATCAGCAAGTTCCGCCACTACTTCCGTGGCGTGGGCGTTCCTGTACGCCTGCGAACCGACGGAGGGCCTCAGTTCACAAGCCGGGACTTTGCTGTGTTCCTCGACCGATGGGGAGTCCGGCATGTGTTGTCATCGCCCCATTACCCGCAGTCCAACGGCCACGCTGAGGCTGCTGTCAAATCCCTGAAGCACCTCATCCTTAAGGTGGCCCCTTCTGGGAACATTGACTGCGAGGCCTTCGACCGGGGTCTTCTTGAACTCCGCAACACACCTAACTACACCGGACGCTCCCCTGTCCAGGTTTTGTATGGACGCCCCCTTCGTTCTTGTGTCCTTGCTCACCCTCAATCCTTCTCCAAGGAGTGGCAGGCCAACACAGAGGATTGTGATCGCCGAGCCGCCGAACGTGTTCAGGACGTCGTCGCCCGCTACAACGACCACGCCCGTTCTCTCCCCAGGTTGAGTGTCGGCACCCAAGTCCGTGTTCAGGACCCAACCTCCCTACGTTGGGACAAAGTAGGCGTAGTCATGGGTCTCGGTAGGTCACGGGACTACCAGGTGCGGTTACCCAGTGGTCGTGTGTGGTGGAGGAACCGCCGTTTTCTCCGCCCCGTAACAATGCCTTCTGCTGACCCCGCCACCAGTGTTGAGCCCCATACCCTTCCCAGTGATGAAGTCCCTCGACGCTCAGAACGGATCCAAAAGAAAAGGTCCACTCAAGACTTTGCTATGAGCGTATAGGGGGGAGGGAGGTGTATGTATATTATGTATGCTGGATTATATATTATGTATGTATATTATGTATGTGCTCCAT
The DNA here is from genome assembly GCF_018991925.1 of Homarus americanus. Classification (NCBI taxonomy): domain Eukaryota; kingdom Metazoa; phylum Arthropoda; class Malacostraca; order Decapoda; family Nephropidae; genus Homarus; species Homarus americanus. The sequence continues at coordinate 18,372 of NW_024757617.1, read as the reverse complement.
TTATGTATTATTTATTCAGCCTAGCTAGCAGCGTATGGCAATGTTATTACCATATCCCACATGCTTAATTAATGTGCATGGCGACGTATGGAAGCTGCTAATGTCTCACTTGCCATACGTCGTCTATAGCAGTTGACAAGGAGCCTAGCTGAGGAGAGCACTACTCTCCCTTGTGTACATACTCTTATCCAGTAAACCGAACCTACAAAACTATACAGGTGTTTGTGTTCTCTCCTGTATATAGAACTTATTACCCAGAACACCTAACAAGGAGACTTTGTTATACTCGACCAGGGGACTTAGTTATGCTCGACCAGTAGCCTTTTTGTTATACTCGATCAGGGGACTTTGTTATACTCGATCAGGGGACTTTGTTATATGCAACCAGGGGACTTTGTTTCTCTCGATTAGGGGACTTTGTTATACTCGACCACGGGACTTTTTTATACTCGATCAGGGCCCTTTGTTATACTCGATCAGGGGACTTTGTTACACTCGATTAGGGGACTTTGTTATACTCGATCAGGGGACTTTGTTTTACTCGACCAGGGGACTTTGTTTTACTCGATCAGGGGACTTTGTTATACTCGACCAGGGGACTTTGTTTCTCTCGATCAGAGGACTTTGTTATACTCGACCAGGGGCGCTGTTAAACTCGATCAGGGGACTTTGCGCCTACTCGATGGGGGCCTTTGTTATACTCTATTAAGGACTTTGTTATCTCGACCAGGGGACTTTGTGCCTATACTCCACCAGTGGACTTTTTATACTTGTCCAATGGACTTTATTGTCTCACTTAGGGAATTTGTTATACTTGATCGAGGACTGTTTTTACTCGATCAGGAGATTTTGTTATACTCGATCAGGGGCCTTTGTTGTACTCGACGAGGAGCCTTTGTTGGCCTCGATCCAGGGGCCTTTTGTTGTACTCGATCACGGGACTTTGTTATACTCGATCAGGGACTTTGTTATACTCGATCAGGGGCCTTTGTTTTACTCGACCAGGGGACTTTGTTTTACTCGATCAGAGTACTTTGTTATAATCAATCAGGGGACTTTATTTTTCTCGATGAGGGGGCATTGTTATACTCGATCAGGGGACTTTGTTATACTCGACCAGGGGACTTTGTTTCTCTCGATCAGGGGAATTTGTTATACTCGACCAGGGGACTTTGTTTTACTCGATTAGGGGACTTTGGTATACTCGACCAGGGGACTTTGTTATGCTCGACCAGGGGCCTTTTTTTATTCGCTCAGGGGACTTTGTTATTCTCAATCAGAGGTCTTTGTTATAATCGATTAGGGGCCTTTGTTATACTTGACTAGGGGACTTTGTTTTACTCGATCAGGTGACTTTGTTTCTCTCAATCAGGGGACTTTGTTATACTCGCCTTCGGACTTTGTTTTACTGGATTAGGGGGCTTTGGTATACTCTACCAGGGGACTTTCTTATGCTCGACGAGGGGCCTTTTTTTTATTCGCTCAGGGGACTTTGTTATACTCAATGAGAGGTCTTTGTTATACTCGATTAGGGACCTTTGTTATACTTGACCAGGGGACTTTGTTTTACTCAATTAGGGGACTTTATTATACTCGATCAGGGGACTTTGTTACACTCGATCAGGGAACTTTCTTATACCCGATCAGGGGACTTTGTTATACTCGATCAGGGGGCTTTGTTATACTCTTTCAGGGGACTTTGTTATACTCGATCAGAGGTCTTTGTTATACTCGATCAGGGGACTTTGTTATACTCGACCAGGGGACTTTGTTATGCTCGACCAGGGTGCCTTTGTTATGCTCGATCATGGGAATTTGTTATACTCGATGAGGGGACTTTGTTATACTCAATCTGGGGACTTTTTATATTTGATCAGGGGGCTTTGTTATACTCGATCAAGGGCTTTGTTATACTCGATCAGGGGACTTTGTTATACTCAATCAGGGGCCTTCGTTATACTCGATCATTGGACTTTGTTATACTCGACCAGGGGACATTGTTATACTCGACCAGGGTGTGTTTTAGAAAGGTGCCTGGATCAGGGGACTCTTGTTATATACTCGGGATCAAGGGACTTTGTTATACTCAATCAGGGTTCTTGTTTTCTCTATCAGGGCCTCCTTTTGTTATTCTCGGGATCCGGGGCTTTGTTATACCTGGATCAGGGACTTTTGTTATACTCGACCAGTGACTTTTTTTTTTACTCGGATCAGGGATCTTTGGTTATACCTCGACTGTGAGACTTTATTATACCTTCAATTCGGTGCCTTTTGTAAGATATGCCATCAGTTGACTTTGTTATACCTTTTTTCATCAGGGGACTTTGGTTATACCGATGAGGGACTTTGTTATACCTTTTGTATCAGGGGGCTTTTGTTATACTCCGGATCAGGGACTTTTGTTATACCTTTATCAGAGGTCGTTGTTATACTCGATCAGGGACTTTGTTATACTCGACCAGGGGACTTTGTTTTGCTCGACCAGGGTGCCTTTGTTATGGTCGATCATGGGAATTTGTAATACTCGATGAGGGGACTTTGTTATACTCAATCTTGGGACTTTTTATATTTGATCAGGGGGCTTTGTTATACTCGATCAAGGGGGCTTTGTTATACTCGATCAGGGGACTTTGTTATACTCGATCAGGGGCCTCCGTTATACTCGATCAGGGGACTTTGTTATACTCGACTAGGGGACTTTGTTATACTCGACCAGGGTGCCTTTGTTATGCTCGATCAGGGGACTTTGTTATACTCGATCGGGGGACTTTGTTTTACTCAATCAGGGGACTTTGTTTTTCTCGATCAGGGGGCTTTGTTATACTCGATCATTTAACTTTGTTATACTCGACCAGGGGACTTTGTTTTACTCGATCAGGAGTGTATATATATTATGTATGTATATTATGTATGTGCTCCATTTATGTATTATTTATTCAGCCTAGCTAGCAGCGTGTGGCAATGTTATTACCATATCCCACATGCTTAATTAATGTGCCTGGCGACGTATGGAAGCTGCTTATGTATCACTTGCCATACGTCGTCTATAGCAGTTGACAAGGAGCCTAGCTGAGGAGAGCACTACTCTCCCTTGTGTACATACTCTTATCCAGTAAACCGAACCTACAAAACTATACAGGTGTTTGTGTTCTCTCCTGTATATAGAACTTATTATTCAGAACCTAACATGGCGCAGTGCGTAGTTTTACTGGATTATTACGAGTGATAGTGCAAGTTTGTGAAAGCCGGCTTATGGACTCCTTCCCTGCGTCAACCAACAGTGATTTTCTGTGAAGTGTTTAGTGCATTGTGTGTTTCGTGCCATTCATGTGTGACCTTGTTCTAAAAGGATTCCCAAGGTATACGGCACGTTCTGAGCATTTGTAAGGAGTAGAGTTCAGTGCACCCTTCTCTGACCGCGTCCTGAGGGTAACTGGCGACTGACTGCGAGTCGCCGCGCTTCTCCCTCCTCCCCCCCCCCTCACAGCGCCGCCTCCACCCCCCCTCACAGCTGGGGCGAGACGCTTTGCCTGCCCGGGACACACACACACACATACATGCACTAACACTTGCTGACCGCGCGGCTTCCTTATATATATTTTATATATATAACCTACTTATCTGTGTATTTAATTATTTTTTTTGTCTGAAATCTTGTTGATACGACGGGCTGACCGGTCAACACTGATTTAAGACACAGTACACAGATGAAGTAGTTATGTCTCATGCCTTACGCAGCCGTGGACCCAGCGCCTGAATGAGTCAAGCGGATGATAGTCCCCCAGAGATGGATGACCAGGCCGGCCACGACGCTCCAGCCCCCACAACATCGCGCAGTCCTTCACCTCAATATTCAGCGTTGTCTCCAGAGATAATTGCTTTACTGAAGTTTATGAGAGATGAAAGACGCGAGGATGAAGCTCACAGACGTTTGGCGGATGAGCACAGAAGGCAAGCAGAGGCAGAACGAGACCACCAACGGAGATTGGAAGACAGTGCACGGTTTGAAGCCTTGATATCTCGCCTCACTGTTACCCAAGCCCCTGGCTCTAACACTGCCTCGGTACTGACTGGTTCAGATACCTCATCCATGCTTCCTTCACGCCCCCCAGCCCCACCTAAAGCAGCAGCTCAAACACCGCCCATCTTGAAGCCTGATGTGAATTTCCAGACTTTTCGTGAATGGCGGCGACGGTGGACTGATTATGCTACAATGGTGGATCTCCAGAGTTTGTCACAGCCTAAACAACTCATCCAGCTGCGCATGTGCCTGTCCTTGGAAATTCAGCGTGTCTTGGAACATACGTTGCAGGTACCCCCAACCTCTTCGCTGTCTGTAGAGGAGGTACTGGACGTTCTACAACGGCACATCAAAGGACAGCAGAATGAAGCTCTGCGCAGGAGGGAATTGTTTAGCTGCAGACAGATGGAGGGTGAGTCTTTTGATGCCTTTTATGTACGACTTAAGAGAGCCTCGGAAGAGGTAGATATATGTCTAGGCCACCACCAGCAGTGCGAGGAGACCCAGTTGAAGCAGGTGATCCTGATGGGTGTTAAGGACGAGGAACTTGTCCAACGCCTCACCTCCCTCGACTCTTCCTCTTCTCTTCAGGATGTGTTGACGATATGTCGCTCCTATGAGGCTGCCAGGTGTGCCACCTCTGCCATCCGAGCTCCCCCTACAGCTGTACGCGCCGTTTCCCGGTACAAGAAGGACAAGAAGTCTGCTCCTACGCCTTCGCCCACCACGTCCACGCCCGGTTTATTTTGTAACAACTGTGGTAAGCAGCACGGAACACAGGTGTGTCCAGCTGCTCAGTCTACCTGCAACAGTTGTGACCGTAAGGGCCACTGGTCGCTCACAGTGAGGTGCCCAGCTAAGTACGTCCAGTGCAATGTGTGCGGTCGTCTGGGCCACTACGACAAGTGTTGCCCTTCCAACAAACCCAAGGGACAGCGTCGGCGGAAGCTTCAGCTCCCTTCCACCAGAGAGGGCCGCCCACAGTCTTCCAATCGGAAGCATGACGACCCTGGACAAAGCCCGACCCATATTAGGAGGGTGTACTCCTCGCATCCCAGGACCAAAGTCCCCCAGTACATCAGCGTCATCGTGACCTACGGCGGTGTGTCATCCCGTCTTCAGATGTTGCCAGACACCGGCGCTGATGCTACAGTCATCGGTCCCCAGCATTTGCAATGCTTGGGGCTCTCTCCAAGCGATCTAGGACCGCCTCCCAAGGACCTCTGCGTTACGGCAGATGGTTCACAGATGGCCCCAGCCCTGGGTTCACTCTATGCACATGTCACCTTTGGCAACAGGTCGTGTCAGGCCTGGATTGACGTGCATAATGGTGTCCCGACTCCTTTGCTGTCCTACAGACATTGCCAAGAGTTGGCCATCATCTCCCAGGACTTCCCAACACCGATTCTCGAGGTAAAATACGCCAATAGGATGTAGGAAGGGAGCAGCAACTACTCTGCTGCCGCCCTACCCCTACCTCTGGCCAGTGACACCACTCCTTCGGTAGTTGTCCCTGCTGCTTCACGTCTCCACGCCTTGGCTCGCCTCCACGACAGTCACTGTGGAGCCGAGGCCACCAAACGGCGTGCAAGACAGACTGTGTTCCGGCCTGGCATCGACCCCGACATCTCCAATGCTGTCCAGGTGTGTAAGCCCCGCCACGTATTACAACCCAGCCAGCAGCAGGTACCCTTCATGAGTGACGACAACCCCACCCGCCCCTTTGAGTCTGTGTCGGCCGACTTTTTCTGTGTGTCAGGAAAGTCCTTCCTGGTTATCGTCGACCGTCTCTCTGGTTGGCTGGTTGTCATCAAGGGCGGTAATGACACGACGTCTGCCGCCACCATCAGCAAGTTCCGCCACTACTTCCGTGACGTGGGCGTTCCTGTACGCCTGCGAACCGACGGAGGGCCCCAGTTCACAAACCGGGACTGTGCTGTGTTCCTTGACCGATGGGGAGTCCGGCATGTGTTGTCATCGCCCCATTACCCGCAGTCCAACGGCCACGCTGAGGCTGCTGTCAAATCCCTGAAGCACCTCATCCTTAAGGTGGCCCCTTCTGGGAACATTGACTGCGAGGCCTTCGACCGGGGTCTTCTTGAACTCCGCAACACACCTAACGACACCGGACGCTCCCCTGCCCAGGTTTTGCAGGCCAAGACAGAGGATTGTGATCGCCGAGCTGCCGAACGTGTTCAGGACGTCGTCGCCCGCTACAACGACTACGCCCCGCTTCTCTCCCCAGGTTGAGTGTCGGCACCTGTCTGTGTTCAGGGACCCGACCTCCCTACGTTGGGACAAAGTAGGCGTAGTCATGGGTCTCGGCAGGTCACGGGACTACCAGGTGCTGTTACCCAGTGGTCGTGTGTGGTGGAGGAACCGCCGTTTTCTCCGCCCCGTAACAATGCCTTCTGCTGGCCCCGCCACCAGTGTTGAGTCCCATACCCTTCTCAGTGATGAAGTCCCTCGACGCTCAGAACGGATCCAGAAGAATAGGTCCTCTCAAGACTTTGCTATGAGCGTATAGGGGGGAGGGAGGTGTATGTATATTATGTATGCTGGATTATATATTATGTATGTATATTATGTATGTGCTCCATTTATGTATTATTTATTCAGCCTAGCTAGCAGCGTGTGGCAATGTTATTACAATATCCCACATGCTTAATTAATGTGCCTGGCGATGTATGGAAGCTGCTTATGTATCACTTGCCATACGTCGTCTATAGCAGTTGACAAGGAGCCTAGCTGAGGAGAGCACTACTCTCCCTTGTGTACATACTCTTATCCAGTAAACCGAACCTACAAAACTATACAGGTGTTTGTGTTCTCTCCTATATATAGAACTTATTATTCAGAACCTAACAATTATCATCATTATTTTTATTATTATTATTACCGTATTATTATTATTATTATTATTATTAACAATACAACATGTGGCTACAACAACAGTAGAAATTAGAAATAAGATAAAAAGTTGTATTAAATTAACAATTAAAACACAAACAAGAACCACAGGTACAAGTCGATCAGTTTTTTATCATGAGAGAGAGAGAGAGAGAGAGAGAGAGAGAGAGAGAGAGAGAGAGTCCCTGGCTCACTGTTGCGTTATGACAAAGTTGTTGGTAAATATATGGTATGGAAATTGTGTTGATACTCTCTCTCTCTCTCTCTCTCTCTCTCTCTCTCTCTGTGTGTGTCTCTCTCTCTGTCTCTCTCACACACACACCAACCACAAATAAACAACACATCACAAACAAACAAGCAAGCAACAACACAACACAAACAATAATGACACCACAAAAAACATCATTCTAAAAAACAAACAATAAAACAAACAAAAACAATAAAACAAACAAACATACCAACAAACAATAAAACAAACAAACAATCAAACAAACAATAAAACGGTCAAACGAAGAATAAAACAAAACAAACAAACAATAAAACATACAAACAAACAATAAAACAAACAAACATACATAAAAACAATCAAACAAACATAAAAACAATAAAAAACAGACCCTCTTCAACAAACCACCACCACCAAGGACTTCACTAACCTACCACCTCCACCACCACCTCCTACAACACTATTTATAATCCCAAAACTTCCCAAAGGTCACTCCTGCCTCGGGGACCTTTGGGGGTTAACACTGCCCACTGGTCTAGATCTGGCGAGAAAACTGCCCCCACCCAAAGGTCACTTGTTGGGTGTCACAAAGCGCCTGCTGGGTGATTTAGGTGAGTCTTCCCCCGCCCTCCCCCATCCCCCCTCTCCAACCCAGGGTCACAGTGTGTAAGGTTAAGGCGTTTGAATTTTAATTTAGTTGATGATGATATAAAGCAGAGGAGGCGGAGGCCAACAACAACAACAACAACAACAACAACAACAACAACACCAACACCAACAACAACAACAACAACAACAACAAGGCTAGATTACGTTAGATTACGTTAGGTTACGTTAGGTTACGTTAGGTTACGTTAGGTTAGGTTAGGCTAGATTAGGTTAAGTTAGGTTAGGTCTGGTCAGGTTACATTATGCATGAAGGTATTCATTTATATGTATATTTATGATCTACAGGATCGTTTATGGCCAGTCAAAGGCTTCTAGAAAAGACAAATACATAGAAGTTATCACTAATGGCCAATTATCCCTATTTAGTGTAACATACAGTATATATTAGGTGGAGTTCCGCTTTTATTTGTTTGTTTTCGTATTATTTAAGTCATTTATTTGTTAACATTTAGCTTAGAATAAGTAAATATTATACAAAACAAAACATTGAAAAAGTCACAAGTGAATTTGTAACATATATTCAAGTCGAGATAATATTACCAATACGAAAGAGTTGTCCGGGGGTCTAGCTAACCTCTGGTCGGGGCTTGACCAGCACGAAAAAAAAAAAAAATTTTACTAAACGTGATTTTGGCAACCTGTGGTGTAATTGTCAGCATGCTCGCCTTGCAAGCGAGTGGACCCCTGTTCGATTCCCGGACAGAGTGAAACTATGAGCATTTTTTTTTACGTCATTTGGCTTTCTATTTACCAGTAAATGGGAACCTGGATGTTAATCGATTTGCGGATCTTATTCTGGAATAATGGTTAGCCAGTGCAGTTGCCGAGTTGTCTGGTCTTCTCGGACTATTCATTGAAACTGGGTCATACAACTCGTTAACTTAGGGTGTGGTTGTGGTGTTGGCGACAGATTCTAACACCTTAAACAAATTCACGCCTAGGTGGCCCTAGGGCCGGCCATCCTCGTACACGAAGGGCAACCATTATTGTTACGTGTATAATATTACCATCATTACCACAACTAGCATTATCACTGCTATTGTCATCTTCTCAACTATCATCATTCCTTCCCTCTTCCTCCTCCTGCCTCCATATTTTAATAATTATCGTCTCAATTATTATTATTATCATCATTATTTTTATTATGATTATTACCGTATTATTATTATTATTATTATTATTATTATTATTAACAATACAACATGTGGCTACAACAACTGTAGAAATTAGAAATTGTTGTGGATGCAATCCTAGACAAGGTTCTTGAAACTCCAGGGCACGAGCAGTAGATATATTCAACAAGTGGTACAAGACTTGGCGTGATAACCAACCGGTACAGGAACAGGAGCCAGCACAAGGAACTCTTCGTCGTAGGCAGGCCGAAGCCGATCTGAGGGAAATTAGCTAGCTAGGCAAGGAGAGTTGCTAGACATTCCTAGGACAATAAATGGGGTCTTCTAATTACTCGACTAGCGCGGTACAGACATAGTACATCGGGACATAGTAAATGAACATAGGCATTAGACATAAGCATCGATATCAGACATGTTATAATAATATGTAGTAATACAGACATGTGAATAAATGGTACAATGAATGGTAACAGAGTCTTGGCGTCAGGCGTGTTCACATATCTTGGTATGTACATATCTATACACCTCCCTCCCCCTTTACGCTCGTAGTGCAATCTCGAGCGGCTACGGACTCTTTTCCCATGAGTCGGGGGGAGCGGCGAGGGACAATGGGAGGGTCAACTGACGACCTTCGTTCCTGGTCTGGGCAAGGGGACACAGGGGACGGGGAGGAAGGTTCGTCACTAGAGGATGGCACTGGGCGGAGATGGCGTCTGTTTCGCCACCACACACGACCACTGGGGAGGCGGACTTGGTACGAACGAGACTCGCCACGGCCCATGACGACCCCGACCTTGTCCCAGCGGTGTGACGTCGGGTCCTGGATTCGTACTTGCTGGCCGACGGTCGACCTGGGAAGGGGGCGGGCGTGGGCGTCATAGTGGCTTGTCACTTGGGCCATCCGGGCAACCTCACGGCGGTCACACTCGTCCGCCTTGATCTGCCATTCATCTAAGAAGGACTGGGGGTGGGCAGGCACACGAGTACGAAGGGGGCGGCCATACAACACCTGGGCAGGAGAGCGTCCGGCAGGGGTAGGGGTGTTACGGAGTTCCAGTAGGCCCCTGTCGAACTCCTCGCAGTCCAGGTTCCCCGTCGGTGCTGTCTTGAGGATGAGGTATTTTACGGACTTTACCGCTGCCTCGGCGTGGCCATTCGCCTGCGGGTAATGAGGGGAGGTGACGATGTGGTGGACGCCCCAGCGTTCGGCGAACCTCTTGAACTCGTGGCTATTGAACGGGGGCCCACCGTCGGTTCGGAGGCGGAGAGGCACTCCGACTTCCCGGAAGAAGCAACAAAACATCCGGATGACCCTGGAAGAGGTGGTGTCCCGACCACAGGGAACTACCACGGGCCATCCAGAGAGCCTGTCAGCGACCACCAGGAAAGACTTTCCGGCCACATTAAAGAAGTCGGCGGACACGGACTCAAAGGGCCGCTTTGGGAGGTCATTGCACAGGTACGGCTCTTGTTGCTGGCTGGGCTGGAGTTGCTGGCAAGGCTCACAGGCCTCAACCGTGCTCCTAATATCGGCGTCAATACCAGGCCAGAAGACGGTCTGACGGGCTCTGCGCCTGGTGGCTTCAACGCCGCGGTGGCTGTCATGGAGGCGGGATAAGGTGCGCCGACGGAGGGCAGCGGGAACGACGATCCTGGGGCCGTACAACACCAGCTCTCCGTCCGCATAGAGGCTATCCCTTAGCTTCCAGAAGGGGAGGGTGGAGGCGTGAATGTCGTAGCGGTTGGTGGGGAATCCAGCGGAGACGTAGTCGAGGAGTTGGACGTATGCCGGGTCTTGAGCGGCGGCGATGCGAAGCTCCTGGAGAGTCCTATCGTCTTCGATGGAGGCGTCGTCGTCGTCTTGTCAGCAAGAGAAGTGGCTGTGTGTGTGTCACTAAAGACCGAACGTGAGCCGCGGCCGTGGTACAGTCAACTTCATCTTCAGGTGTGGGGCGACTAACAGGGGCTCGGGAGAGGGCGTTTGGTATGCACAGAAGCTTCCCGGCGCACCACACAGCTGTAAAGACGTAAGGGGCGGTCTTCTCTTTGAGACGTTGGAGGCGAGGATTTTCGATGGCGTCCAACGTGTAGTGATTGAGGATGGGTATGAGCAGGCGATGGTCCGTCATGAGGGTGAAATGCCCAAGGCCGAACAGGTAAAGGCGGCACTTGGCCATAGCCCAGGCGACTGCCAGCATCTCTAGTTCGATGGTGGCGTATCTGGTCTCCGTGTCCGTCAAAAACCTGGAGCCACACTGAACTAAGCGCAGTCTACCCTGGCCGTGGTCTTGAAGGAGGGCATATCCGAGGCCGTATAGACGGGAGGCGTCGGTCTGGAGGACCACTGGTAAGGACGGGTAGAAGGGTGCCAAGGCTGGTGGTGACAGCAACGCCTTCTTAACATTCCTGAACGCTAGGTCGTGGTCAGGAGTCCAGAGGAAAGAGTGCTTGGGGCTCATGAGGGGGCGTAGAGGTTGGGCTGATGTGGCGATTTTAGGGGAGAAGTCGGCCAGCTGATTTACCAGGCCCATAAATGAGCGAAGGTCGGTCAGGTTCGCTGGAGTAGGGAAGTCCCTGATGGCCTTGACCTTCTCCTCATCAGCTGAGATCCCCTCTGGCGAGATGTTGTAGCCGCAGTAGTTGACTTGGGGGGCGGCGACCACAAATTTATCTTTGTTCAGGGTGATGCCATGGGCACGGAATCTTGTGAGCATCAGATGAACTCGGTTCAAGTGGGCCGGGAGGTCATCGTCGAAGAGCAGGATGTCATCTACGACCTTCACGCAGTTGGTGACACCCTGCAGAGCCATATCCCCACGGAGGCAGTACGCATCTCCCGTTGCTGCGAAGCCCATGGGTCCGCGGCAGTGCTGGAAGCGGCCGTGGGGCGTGATGAATGTAGTGAGGTGGCGATCTTCTTCCGCCAGGTCGACTTGCCAGTACCCATGTAGCGCATCCGCCGTGGTAAAGAACTTTGCAGACGGGGTGACGCTGCGGACTGCTTGAATGGGCGTAGGCGATGGATGGGCGGGACGGGAGACCTGCGAGTTGAGATGGGTGAGGTCCACTGTGATGCGAACACCTACAGGCTTGGGTGCCAAGACCATAGGGTGGCACCACTCGGAGGGCTCCTCACCGGCGTGTCTGATGATCCCTGCTGCACCAGAGAATCGAGCTCCGCCTTCACCTTGTCACGTATGGCAAAGGGGATAGGCCTGGGTGTGTGGATGGCGAAAGGCGTCGCGCCAGGCTTGAGGTGGATTCTCATCGGGGGGCCTGTCATCTTCTTGAGCGGCGTCTTCTGGAGGTCGGGCTTGGAGACAAGGACGTCGCTGAACTGACGAAAAAAGAACTCCCGGGCGGCAGCAGGTGTGGTCATGGCTGAAACAGGTATCTCTGCACACCTGTTGAGGTGTGTCACGGCGAGGATGGGCTTTGGGAACTCAGATGAGACGATGGCCAAGTCCTGACAATGGCCACATGACAAGAGAGGGGTTTGGATGCCCTCATGGACGTGGACTGTGGCAAGGCAAGACTTGGGACCGAGCTGTAGTGTTGCCTTGAAGCAACCCAAAGGTGGAGCCATCGGGGACCCGTCCGCTGTGAGCACGTCGTTCATGGCTGTGGGTGACAGGCTACTCCTGGGAATGTTGAGGGCGTCCAGGTGTGTTGGTCCAATCACCGTGATGTCCGCGCCCGTGTCAGGTATCATCAGGAGGTTGGAAGAGTTGGTACCGTAGGACAGACGAACATTGATGGGCTTGGGGGACCTGTCACTCGAGGTATCATCCACGCGTCGGCATCCTTTGTTGTTCTTGGGAGACGGTGGTGTGGACGTTCTGTCGGGCTGTGAAGAGACGTTTTGACCTGGAGATGGAGGCTTCTTGGTGGACCTGCAACACTTGGCGAAGTGTCCTTGCTTGTTGCAAGCGTTGCATGAGACCTTGTTGGCAGGACATCGACTTGTGCGGGGCCAATGGCCTTGAAACCCGCAGTTTCGACATGTACTATCAAACGCAGGGCACTTTCCTGGACCGTGCTGGCGCTGACAGCTTCTGCAGGATTCGGGAGAAAACACTGGTGACTGTGACGGGGGCTGTGGAGAGGACGCCGTCTGCATCTGGCGTTGATTCCTCTTGTAGGTGGAGACGGCGTGGACTTGAGATGGCGATGAGTGTATAGCTGAGGCAGCCTCTCTTGTGGCCTCATACGACCTGCAACAGGTGACGAAGTCGGTGAGGGAAGAGGCGGCGTCGAGGGTGAGGAGTTTCTGAAGCAGGTCCTCGTCACGTACACCCATCAGCAAGATCATCTTGAGCTGGATCTCAGCACAGGTTACAGGATCGCCTGTACATAGGTCCACCTCGGCTGCTAGGTCCTTAAGTCGTGCATAGAAGTCTGAGAATGATTCCCCAGAAGCTTGTTTGCAGGATAGCAGTTCCCTACGACGCAGAGCTTCATTGCGGAGGCCACGGAAATGACTCTGCAAGGCGTTTAAAACCTCTGTCACTGACCTGGGGGAGTCAGGGGGGATGGCTAGCGTGTGCTCTAGGAGGCGTTGAACATCGAGGGAAATGCACGATCTTAATTGGATGAGTTGTTTATGAGGGGGCATTCGGTTGAGGTCAGACATGACAGTAAAGTCTTCGAAACGACGTCGCCATTGACGGTATACTTGATATGTTGCATCAGGTTGAATAGGTGGGGGACTGGGAACTGAAGACTTGCTGTGCAGGGGTGTACTCGAGACGGCAGGCGGTGGAGGAGGCACGGAGAGGTCGACGAGAGTTGAGACTGGAGCAGGTGGTTGAGAAGGCACTGAGGTATACCCAAGGGGGATAGGTGACGTGTGAGGAGGCGTTGTCTGAAGGATAGATGAAGAGGCTGAAGCTGGCGAATTGGTTGTGGCAGCTGGTGAAGTCGTCCTCGTTGCCAGCAATTCCAATAGTCCCAGGAGTTTGTGGTTATCAGCTTGGTGTTGTTGTTGAAGTTGAAGACGGTAAGCTGATGCCTCTGACTGTCTTGACAATTCCTCTTGACGTCTTGACCATTCCTCTTGACGTCGTTTTTCCTCCTCTAATTGACGTCTTTGGGCTTCCTTCTCTTGAGAAACTTGTAGGAAGTGGATTAACCGACGTATATCCTGGCTCCCATCCTTTGAATTTGGCGCGCCCGGCGTGTGAGGCGTGAGGGGGGGTGGGGGGGTCTGTGAGGCTTCGTCTACCTCATAATCCTCATCTAAATTTCCCGGCAAATCGTCGTGGTCAGACATCTCGCGTTTGGTATGGTTGCGATGGGAAAGACAAGGAGAATAAGGTGAAGTGCTATGTTTTCGTCAATGTACTTGCCTAAGTGCAGGAACTGGCGGGCAAGTAAAAGAGTACTGACTGTAATATTTGTGAAGTGAGAGGAGGAGGCTGGCGGCTGGCGGTGGTGCTGGTCCCTGTATTCCTCCGTGCGCGGGCGAGCTGGCTCAGTGGAAGGGGGACGCAGGCAGTGGCCTGCGGGCCGGCGCAGATGGAGGATGTATGCCGGAAGTGCTGTCTTGGAAACTGGGCTGAAAGCGTTTCTGCTACCTGTAGGGCCGCAGAAACATAGCAAAGAGACATGAAAGGCACTGCACTTCACAAGGTCACAAAGCACTTTAAATCCAGGGGCACTGTGGAGTATATCTTCTGGGCGGGAAACAGACGAGGCCGGCTCTTGAGGCTTGTAAACTGTCGTGTTGGAGCTACTCAAACTGCGCCATGTAGTGGATGCAATCCTAGACAAGGTTCTTGAAACTCCAGGGCACGAGCAGTAGATATATTCAACAAGTGGTACAAGACTTGGCGTGATAGCCAACCGGTACAGGAACAGGAGCCAGCACAAGGAACTCCTCGTCGTAGGCAGGCCGAAGCCGATCTGAGGGAAATTAGCTAGCTAGGCAAGGAGAGTTGCTAGACATTCCTAGGACAATAAATGGGGTCTTCTAATTACTCGACTAGCGCGGTACAGACATAGTACATCGGGACATAGTAAATGAACATAGGCATTAGACATAAGCATAGATATCAGACATGCTATAATAATATGTAGTAATACAGACATGTGAATAAATGGTACAATGAATGGTAACAGAGTCTTGGCGTCAGGCGTGTTCACATATCTTGGTATGTACATATCTATACAGAAATAAAATAAAAAGTTGTATTAAATTAACAATTAAAACACAAACAAGAACCACAGGTACAAGTCGATCAGTTTTTTTATCATGAGAGAGAGAGAGAGAGAGAGAGAGAGAGTCCCTGGCTCACTGTTACGTTATGACAAAGTTGTTGGTAAATATATGGTATGGAAATTGTGTTGATACTCTCTCTCTCTCTCTCTCTCTCTCTCTGTGTCTCTCTCTCTCTGTGTCTCTCTCTCTCTCGCACACACCAACTACAAACAAACAACACATCACAAACAAACAAGCAAGCAACAACACGACACAAACAATAATGACACCACAAAAAACATCATTCTAAAAAACAAACAATAAAACAAACAAAAACAATAAAACAAACAAACATACCAACAAACAATAAAACAAACAAACAATCAAACAAACAATAAAACGGTCAAACGAAGAATAAAACAAAACAAACAAACAATAAAACATACAAACAAACAATAAAACAAACAAACATACATAAAAACAATCAAACAAACATAAAAACAATAAAAAAACAGACCCTCTTCAACAAACCACCACCACCAAGGACTTCACTAACCTACCACCTCCACCTCCTACAACTCTATTTATAATCCCAAAACTTCCCAAAGGTCACTCCTGCCTCGGGGACCTTTGGGGGTTAACACTGCCCACTGGTCTAGATCTGGCGAGAAAACTGCCCCCACCCAAAGGTCACTTGTTGGATGTCACAAAGCGCCTGCTGGGTGATTTAGGTGAGTCTTCCCCCGCCCTCCCCCATCCCCCCTCTCCAACCCAGGGTCACAGTGTGTAAGGTTAAGGCGTTTGAATTTTAATTTAGTTGATGATGATATAATGTAGAGGAGGAGGAGGAGGAGGAGGAGGAGGAGGAGGAGGAGGAGGAGGAGGAGAAAGAAGAGGAAGAAGAAGAAGGAGGAGGAGGAGGAGTTGAGGAGTTGAGGAGGAGGAGGAGGAGAAGAGAGGAGGAGGAGAGAACAAGAACAAGAACCAAGGGTGTGGTTGTGGTGTTGGCGACAGATTCTAACACCTTAAACAAATTCACGCCTAGGTTGTTCTAGAGCCGACCATTATTGTTACGTGTATAATATTACCATCACTACCACAACCAGTATTATCACTACTATTGTCATCTTCTCAACTATCATCTTTCCTTCCCTCTTCCTCCTCCTGCCTCCATATTTTAATAATTAACGTCTCAATTATTATTATTATCATCATTATTTTTATTATTATTACCGTATTATTATAATTATTATTATTATAATTATTATCATTATTATTATTATTATTATTATTATTATTATTATTAACAATACAACATGTGGCTGGAACGACAGTTGAAATTAAAAATAAGATAAAAAGTTGTATTAAATTAACAATTAAAACACAAACAAGAACCACAGGTACAAGTCGATCAGTTTTTATCATGAGAGAGAGAGAGAGAGAGAGAGAGAGAGAGAGAGAGAGAGAGAGAGAGAGAGAGTCCCTGGCTCACTGTTACGTTATAACAAAGTTGTTGGTAAATATATGGTATGGAAATTGTGTTGATATTCTCTCTCTCTCTCTCTCTCTCTCTCTCTCTCACACCAACCACAAACAAACAACACATCACAAACAAGCAACAACACAACACAAACAATAATGACACCACAAAAAACATCATTCTAAAGAAGAAGAAGAAGAAGAAGAAGAAGAAGAAGAAGAAGAAGAAGGCTAGATTACGTTAGGTTACGTTAGGTTAGGTTAGGCTAGATTAGGTTAAGTTAGGTTAGGTCTGGTCAGGATACATTATGCATGAAGGTATTCATTTATATGTATATTTATGATCTACAGGACTGTTTATGGCCAGTCAAAAGCTTCTAGAAAAGATAAATACATAGAAGTTATCACTAAAGCCCAATTATCCCAATTTAGTGTAACATACAGTATATATTAGGTGGAGTTCCGCTTTTATTTGTTTGTTTTCGTATTATTTAAGTCATTTATTTGTTAACATTTAGCTTAGAATAAGTAAATATTTTCAAAACAAAACATTGAAAAACTCACAAGTGAATTTGTAACATATAATCAAGTCGAGATAATATTACCAATGCCACGTGCTGGTCAAGCTCCGAAAGAGTTGTCCGGGGGTCTAGCTAACCTCTGGTCGGGGCTTGACCAGCACGAAAAAAAGGAGTTAGAAAGGGCTGCGTGCTATCTCCAGGACTGCATAATCACTGATCAAAACTTTATAATGAGAAAAGTTATAAGAAACGATGAAGGACTAAAAGTTAATGGTAACGTAGTATCAAATATTCGATATGCAGATGATACTGGTCTGAACTCGGGATAGTGAAGAGACGGTATTAAACTATGATGAACAAGACTAGTGGCCAAGACGGTGAATAATGTTGTATATAAAGACGGGAATAATGGTTATTTTTCATGTCAAACCAAATCCTAAAAGATGATGACAGGGAACTTAACCCAGCTGTTATAACCTTTAACGATGGTTTAAGCTATAAATCTTTAAGGACGTTGGTTTAAACAATAACATTCGAAGGACGATAATTAAAGCTAAAAATCCTCATGAGGTTAGTTATTGCATCATCCTGAATGGTGGAAACTATTGTGTATTTTGTAAGTAAACATTATGTGTGATGGTCGACCTACGTGCCCCGCCAGCAGGGAAGACAGCAGTTATGTACGACACAGTGGTAGGTAAGAAACATTGTCTTGGGTCGTAAGGTAAGGGCGACGACACCTGCCACAAGTCACACGCCCATCCGAGGACAGGATGAAATGTGTGTGTCTGGAGAATGGTGGGCGGGGCGCACAGACACGTGTAAGGAGCTTGTAAATGGATCTTTGGCTACGTGTGTGGTGGCCGCCGTGGACACGGGGAAGGGGAGGGAGTGTGGAGACCAGCCGACCTTCACTAATTACGTGAAGAATATATGTGAGAATCTATCGACGTAGTAATAGTCTGTCGGTGGAGTAAGTAAGTAAATGTGTGTGTGATCGGCTGGTGTCGTCGGTGCACCCAAGGCACAGTCAGGGGTCTACCATAAAACACACTGCCAGTACTGGTAATGAGCAGCGTCTGGCCTTCTCCTCACAGTCATAAAACTCCTTCGCCAGACGCATGGTCGCCTTTGACACAGAAAAATGCAATCATTCATTAAAACGTAATTGGCTATAAACTTTTGAGTGTAAAATACCCATTTATTGTGAACTT
>NW_024757616.1:0-26098 GCF_018991925.1 Homarus americanus | reverse complement strand
GGCCCTCACACCCCAGGTCATGGCACTGAAGCGGTGCCCGGCCGTCACACCCCTGGCCATGGCACTGAAGGTGTGCCCGGCCCTCACACCCGTGGTCATAGACCTAAACGAGTGCCCGGCCCTCACACCCCTGGTCATAGACCTAAACGAGTGCCCGGCCCTCACACCCCTGGTCATAGACCTAAACGAGTGCCCGGCCCTCACACCCCGGGTCATGGGACTGAAGGGGTGCCCGGCCCTCACACCCCGGGTCATGGCACTGAAGGAGTGACTGGCCCTCACACCCCGGGTCATAGCACTGAAAGGGTGCCCGGCCCACACACCCCGGGTCATGTCATTGAAGGGGTGCTCGGCCCTCATACCGCAGGTCATGGTGCTGGAGGGGTGCCCGGCCCTCACACCCTGATTCATGGCACTGAAATCGAGCCCGGCCCTCACACCCCGGGTCATGGTGCTGAAGGGGTGCACGGCCTTCACACCCCGATTCATGGCACTGAATGGGTGCCCGGCCCTCACACCCCGGTTCACAGCACTGTAGGGTTGCCTGGCCTTTACACCCCATTTCACGGCACTGAAATAGTGCCCGGCACTCACACCCCGGGACATGTCACTAAAGGGGTGCACGGCACTCACACCCCGGGTCATGGACCTAAAGGGGTGCCCGGCCCTAACTACCCGGGTCATGGGGTTGAAGCGGTTCCCGGTCCTCACACCACGGGTCATGGAGCTGAAGGGCTGCCCGGCCATCACACCCCGATTCATGGCACTGAAAAGGTGCCCGTCCCTCACAACCGTGTCATGTGAAGGGGTGCGCGGCCCTCACACCCCGGGTCATGGCACTGATGCGGTGCCCGGCCGTCACACCCCTGGCCATGGCACTGAAGGTGTGCACGGCCCTCACACCACGGGTCATGGAGCTGAAGGGGTTCCCGGCCCTCACACCCAAGGTCATGGGGCCGAAGGGGTGCCCAGCCCTCACACCCCGGGTCATGGCACTGAAGGAGTGACCGGCCCTCACACCCCGGGTCATGACACTGAAAGGGTGCCCGGCCCACACACTCAGTGTCATGTCATTGAAGTGGTGCCCGGCCCTCACACCCTGGGTCATGTCACTGAAAGGGTGCCCGGCCCTCACCTCCCGGCTGATAGCACTGAAGGGGTGCCTGGCCCTCATACCCCGGGTCATGGTGCTGGAGGGGTGCCCGGCCCTCACACCCCGATTCATGGCACTGAAATCGAGCCCGGCCCTCACACCCCAGGTCATGGCACTGAAAAGGTGCCCGGCCCTCACACCCCGTGTCATGTGAAGGGGTGCCCGGCCCTCACACCCCGGTTCATAGCTCTGTAGGGGTGCCTGGCCCTCACACCCCGTTTCATGGCACTAAAGGGGTGCCCGGCCCTCACACCCCGGCTCATGGCACTGAAGGGGTGCCCGGCCCTCACACCTCGGGTCATGGCACTGAAGCGGTGCCCGGCCGTCACACCCCGGGCCATGGTGCTGGAGGGGTGTCCGGCCCTGACACCCCGGTTCTTGACACTGAAGGGGTGCCCGTCAGTTACACCCCGGGCCATGGTGCTGGAGGGCTGCCCGGACCTCACACCCCGGGCCATGGTGCTGGAGGGGTGCCCGGCCCAAACATACCGGGTCATGGAGCTGAAGGGGTGCCCGGCCATCACACACCGAATCATGGCACTGAACGGGTGCCCGGCCCTCACACCCTGGATCATGGCACTGAAAAGGTGACCGGCCCTCACACGCAGTGTCATGTGAAAAGGCGTCTGGCCCTCACACCCCGGTTCATAGCTCTGTTGGGGTGCCCGGCCCTCACACCCCGTTTCATGGCACTGAAGGGGTGCCCGGCCCTCACACCCCGGCTAATGGCACTGAAGGGGTGCCCGGCACTGACGCCCCGGGTCATGTCACTGAAGGGGTGCCCGACCCTCTCACCCCGGGTCATGGCACTGAAGCGGTGCCCGGCCGTCACACGACTGGCCATGGCACTGAAGGTATGCCCGGCCCTCACAGACCTGGTTATAGACCAAAACGGGTGGCCGACCCTCACACCTCGGGTCATGGGGCTGAAGGGGTGCCCGGCCCGCACACCCCGATTCATTGCACTGAAAGGGTGCCCGGCCCTCACACCCCGGGTCATGGCACTGAAGCGGTGCCCGGCTGTCACACCCCGGCCCATGGTGCTGGAGGGGTGCCCGGTCCTCACACCCTGGGCTATGGTGCTGGAAGGGTGCCAGGCCCTCACATACCGGGTCATGGAGCAGAAAGGGTGCCCGGACATCACACCCCGATTCATGGCACTGAAATCGAGCCCGGCCCTCAAACCCCGGGTCATGGTGCTGAAGGGGTGCCCGGCCTTCACACCCCATTTCATGGCACTGAAATAGTGCCCGGCACTCACACCCCGGGTCATGTCACTGAAGGGGTGCACGGCCCTCACACGCCGGGTCATGGACCTAAATGGGTACCCGGCCCTCACTACCCGGGTCATGGGGTTGAAGCGGTTCCCTGTCCTCACACCACGGGTCATGGAGCTGAAGGGCTGCCCGGCCATCACACCCCGATTCATGGCACTGAAAGGGTGCCCGGCCCTCACACCCGTGTCATGTGAAGGGGTGCGCGGGCCTCACACCCCGGTTCATAGCTCTGTAGGGGGGTGCCCGGCCCTCACCCCCGTTTCACCAGCACTAGGGTGCCCGCCCTCTCACACCCAGCTAATGGCACTGAAGGGGTGCCAGCACTGACGCCCGGTCGCCTGTCACTGAAGGGTGCCAGCCCTCACACTGGTCATGGCACTGAAGGACTGACCGGCCCTCCAGACCCTGGGTCATAGCACTGAAAGATTGCGGCCCCACAGGTCATGTCATTGAAGGGGTGCCCGGCCCTCACACACCGGGTCATGTCAGTGAAAATGTGCCCGGCCCTCACACCCCGGGTTATGGCACTGAAGGAGTGCTCGGCCCTCATACCCCAGGTCATGGTGCTGGAGGGGTGCCCGGCCCTCTCACCTAGATTCATGGCACTGAAATCGAGCCCGGCCCTCAAACCCCGGGTCATGGTGCTGAAGGGGTGCCCGGCCCTCACACCCCGATTCATGGCACTGAAGGGGTGCGCGGCCCTCACACCCCGGGTCATGTGAAAGGGTGCCCGGCCCTTACACCCCGGTTCACAGCACTGTAGGGTTGCCCGGCCTTCACACCCCATTTCATGGCACTGAAATAGTGCCCGGCACTCACACCCCGGGTCATGTCACTAAAGGGGTGCCCGACCCTCACTACCCGGGTCATGGGGTTGAAGCGGTTCCCGGTCCCTCACATCACAGGTCTGTGGAGCTGAAGGGCTGCCCGACCATCACACCCCGATTCGCCTTTGAAAGGGTGCCCGGCCATCACACACCGATTCATGTGAAGGGGTGAGCGGCCCTCACACCCCGGTTCATAGCTCTGTAGGGGTGCCCGGCCCCCACACCCCGTTTCAT
Organism: Homarus americanus; assembly: GCF_018991925.1. Taxonomy (NCBI): domain Eukaryota; kingdom Metazoa; phylum Arthropoda; class Malacostraca; order Decapoda; family Nephropidae; genus Homarus; species Homarus americanus. The sequence continues at coordinate 22,607 of NW_024757616.1, read as the reverse complement.
GGCACTAGAGGGCTGCCCGGCCTTCACACCCCGGCTCATGGCACTGAAGGGGGGCCCTGCCCTGACGCCTCGGGTCATGTCACTGAAGGGGTGCCCGGCCCTCACACCCCGGGTCATGGCACTGATGCGGTGCCCGGCCGTCAAACCCCTGGCCATGGCACTGAAGGTATGCACGGCCCTCACACCACGGGTCATGGAGCTGAAGGGGTTCCCGGCCCTTACACCCAGGGTCATGGGGCTGAAGGGGTGCCCAGCCCTCACACCCCGGGTCATGGCACTGAAGGAGTGACCGACCCTCACTCACCGGGTCATGGCACTGAAAGGGTGCCCGGCCCACACACTCAGTGTCATGTCATTGAAGTGGTGCCCGGCCCTCACACCCCGGGTCATGTCACTGAAAGGGTGCCAGGCCCTCACTCCCCGGGTGATAGCACTGAAGGGGTGCCCGGCCCTCATACCCCGGGTCATGGTGCTGGAGGGGTGCCCGGCGCTTACACCCCGATTCATGTCACTGAAATCGAGCCCGGCCCTCACACCCCAGGTCATGGCACTGAAAAGGTGCCCGGCCCTCACACCCCGTGTCATGTGAAGGGGTGCCCGGCCCTCACACCCCGGTTCATAGCTCTGTAGGGGTGCCCGGCCCTCACAACCCATTTCATGGCACTAAAGAGGTACCAGGCCCTCACACCCGTGGCCATGGCACTGAAGGTTTGCCCGGCCCTCACACCCCGGGTCATGTACCTAAAGTGGTGCCCGGCCCTACACCCCGATTCATGGCACTGAAAGGGTGCCCGGCCCTCACAAACTCATAGCACTGAAGGGTGCAGTCCTCACCCTGGGCTATGGTGCTGGAGTTGTGCCCGGCCCTCACATACCGGGTCATGGAGCAGAAGGGGTGCCCGGACATCACACCCCGATTCATGGCACTGAAAGGGTGCCCGGCCCTCACACCCTGGGTCATGGCACTGAAAAGGTGCCAGTCCCTCACACCCCGTGTCATGTGAAGGGGTTCACGGCCCTCACACCCGCTTTATAGCTCTCTTAGGGGTGCCCGGCCTCCACCTCGTTTCATGTCACTGAAGGGGTGCTCGGCCCTCACACACCCCGGGTCACTTGGCACTAAAGCGGTGCCCGGCAAGTCACACCCTAGCCATAGCTTTGAAGTGCTGGCCTCACACCAGTGGTCATGAACCAAAACAAGTGCCCAGCCCTCACGCCCCTGGTCGCCAGGCCAAAGCAGGTGCCCGGCACCTCCCCCAAGTCATGATACTAAGGTTTTGGCCCTCACCCGGGTCATGGACCTAAAGGGGTGCCAGCCCTCACCGCACGGGTCATGGGGTTGAAAGCGGTTCCGGTCCTCACACCACGGGTCATGGGCTGAAAAGGGTGCCCGTCCCTCACACCGCGTTTCATGTGAGGGGTGCCCGGCCCTCACCCCAGTTCATAGCTGTAGGGGTGCCCGGCCTCACCCATTTCTTGGTTAAGTGCCAGCCCTCCCACATCCCGGGTCATGGCACTGATGAGGTGCCCGGCCCTCACACCCGTGGCCATGGCACTGAAGGTTTGCCCGGCCCTTACACCCCTGGTCATGTACCTAAAGTGGTGCCCGGCCCTACACCCCGATTCATGGCACTGAAAGGGTGCCCGGCCCTCACACCCCGACTCATGGCACTGAAGGGGTGCCCGGCCCTCACACCCCGGGTCATGGCACTGAAGCGGTGCCCGGCCGTCATCTCCCTGGGCCATGGTGCTGAAGGGGTGCCCGGTCCTCACACCCTGGGCTATGGTGCTGGAGGGGTGCCCGGCCCTCACATACCGGGTCATGGAGCAGAAGGGGTGCCCGGACATCACACCCCGATTCATGGCACTGAAAGGGTGGCCGGCCCTCACACCCTGGGTCATGGCACTGAAAAGGTGCCAGGCCCTCACACCCCGTGTCATGTGAAGGGGTTCACGGCCCTCACACCCCGGTTCATAGCTCTGTAGGAGTGCCCGGCCCTCACACCTCGTTTCATGTCACTGAAGGGGTGCTCGGCCCTCACACCCCGGGTCATGGCACTGAAGCGGTTCCCGGCCGTCACACCCCTGGCCATGGCACTGAAGGTGTGTCCGGCCCTCACACCCATGGTCATAGACCAAAACAAGTGCCCGGCCCTCACACCCCTGGTCATAGACCTAAACGAGTGCCCGGCCCTCACACCCCGGGTCATGGGACTGAAGGGGTGCCCGGCCCTCACCCCCCGGGTCATGGCACTGAAGGAGTGACCGGCCCTCACACCCGTGGCCATGGCACATTCAGGTTTGCACGGCCCTCACACCCCGGGTCATGTACCTAAAGGGTGCCCAGCCCTCACATGCGGGTCATGGAGCAGAAGGGTGCTTTCGGCCTTCACACACCTCGTTTCATGTCACTGAAGGGGGTGCTCGAGCCCTCACACCCAGGGTCATGGCACTGAAGCGGTGCCCGGCCGTCCACACACCCCTGGCCATGGCACTGAAGGTATGCCCGGCCCTCACACCCCGTGGTCATAGACCAAAACAAGTGCCCAGCCCTCCACACCCCTGGTCTCGCGGAGCCTAGCGAGGTGCCAGGCCCTCACACTCCGGGTCATGTCACTGAAGGGATACCTGGCCCTCACATCCCGGGTCATGGCACTGATGAGGTGCCCGGCCCTCACACCCGTGGCCATGGCACTGAAGGTTTGCCCGGCCCTTACACCCCTGGTCATGTACCTAAAGTGGTGCCCGGCCCTACACCCCGATTCATTGCACTGAAAGGGTGCCCGGCCCTCACACCCCGACTCATGGCACTGAAGGGGTGCCGGCCCTCACACCCCGGGTCATGGCACTGAAGCGGTGCCCGGCCGTCACACCCCGGGCCATGGTGCTGAAGGGGTGCCCGGTCCTCACACCCTGGGCTATGGTGCTGGAGGGGTGCCCGGCCCTCACATACCTGGTCATGGAGCAGAAGGGGTGCCCGGACATCACACCCCGATTCATGGCACTGAAAGGGTGGCCGGCCCTCACACCCTGGGTCATGACACTGAAAATGTGCCAGGCCCTCACACCCCGTGTCATGTGAAGGGGTTCACGGCCCTCACACCCCGGTTCATAGCTCTGTAGGGGTGCCCGGCCCTCACATCTCGTTTCATGTCACTGAAGGAGTGCTCGGCCCTCACACCCGGTGTCATGGCACTGAAGCGGTGCCCGGCCGTCACACCCCTGGCCATGGCACTGAAGGTGTGCCCGGCCCTCACACCCGTGGTCATAGACCAAAACAAGTGCCCGGCCCTCACACCCCTGGTCATAGACCTAAACGAGTGCCCGGCACTCACACACCCCGGGTGTGTGGGACTGAAAGGTGCCCTTCCACCCCGGGTCATGGCACTGAAGGAGAGTGACCGGCCCTCACACCGGATCTGCTTTGAAAGTTGCTCGGCCCTCACACCCCGGCTAATGGCACTGAAGCGGTGCCCGTCCGTCACACCCCTGGCCATGGCACTGAAGGTATGCCCGGCCCTCACAGACCTGGTTATAGACCTAAACGGGTGGCCGACCCTCACACCTCGGGTCATGGGGCTGAAGGGGTGCCCGGCCCTCACACGCCGACTCATGGCACGGAAGGGGTTCCCGGCCCTCACGCCCCGGGTCATGGCACTGAAGCGGTGCCCGGCCGTCACACCCCGGGTCCTGTCACTGAAAGGGTGCATGGCCCTCACTCCCCGGGTGATAGCACTGAAGGTATGCCCGGCCCTCACAGACCTGGTTATAGACCTAAACGGGTGGCCGACCCTCACACCTCGGGTCATGGGGCTGAAGGGGTGCCCGGCCCTCACACCCCGGGTCATGGGGTGAAGGGGTGCCCGGCCCTCACACCCGGGTCATGGCACTGAAGGAGTGACTGGCCCTCACACCCCAGGTCTCATAGCACTGAAAAGGGGTGCCAGCCCCACACCCCAGGTCATGTCATTGAAGGGGTGCCAGCCCCTCCACCTCAGGTCATGTCAGTGAAAATGTGCCCAGCCCTCACCTGGGGTCATAGCACTGAAGGGGTGCTCGGCCCTCACATCCCGGCTAATGGCACTGAAGGGGTGCCCGGTACTGACGCCCCGGGTCATGTCACTGAAGCGGTGCCCGGCCCTCTCACCCCGGGTCATGGCACTGAAGCGGTGCCCGTCCGCCACACTCCCTGGCCATGGCACTGAAGGTATGCCCGGCCCTCACAGACCTGGTTATAGACCTAAACGGGTGGCCGACCCTCACACCTCGGGTCATGGGGCTGAAGGGGTGCCCGGCCCTCACACCCCGATTCATGGCACTGAAAGGGTGCACGGCCCTCACACGCCGACTCATGGCACTGAAGGGGTTCCCGACCCTCACTCCCCGGGTCATGGCACTGAAGCGGTGCCAGGCCGTCACACCCCGTGCCATGGTGTTGGAGGGGTGCCCGGTCCTCACAACCTGGGCTATGGTGCTGGAGGGGTGCCCTGCCCTCACATACCGGGTCATGGAGCAGAAGGGGTGCCCGGACATCACACCCCGATTCATGGCACTGAAATCGAGCCCGGCCCTCAAACCCCGGGTCATGGTGCTGAAGGGGTGCCCGGCCCTCACACCCCGATTCATGGCACTGAAGGGGTGCCCGGCCCTCACACCCCGGGTCATGTGAAGGGGTGCCCTGCCCTCACACCCCGGTTCACAGCACTGTAGAGTTACCAGGCCTTCACACCCCATTTCATGGCACTGAAATAGTGCCCGGCACTCACACCCCGGGTCATGTCACTGAAGGAGTGCACGGCCCTCACACCCCGGGTCATGGACCTAAATGGGTGCCCGGCCCTCACTACCCGGGTCATGGGGTTGAAGCGGTTCCCGGTCCTCACACCACGGGTCATGGAGCTGAAGGGCTGCCCGGCCATCACACCCCGATTTATGGCACTGAAAGGGTGCCCGGCCCTCACACCCGTGTCATGTGAAGGGGTGCGCGGCCTCACACCCCGGTTCATAGCTCTGTAGGGGTCCCCGGCCCTAACACCCCTTTTCATGGCACTAGAGGGGTGCCCGGCCCTCACACCCCGGCTCATGGCACAGGCGGTACCCGGCCGTCACACCCCTGGCCATGGCACTGAGAGAACACGGCCTCACTTGCCCAGGTCATGGTGCTGGAGGGGTGCCCGGCCCTCACATCCCGGCTCATGGCACTGAAGGGGTGCCCGGCCCTCACACCTCGGGTCATGGCACTGAAGCGGTGCCCGGCCCTGCCCGTGGCCGCATGGCATTCAGGTTTGCACGGCCTCCACACCTGGGTCCCATGTACCTAAAGGGGTGCCCGGCCCTCACATACCGGGTCATGGAGCAGATGGGGTACCCGGACATCACACCCCGATTCATGGCACTGAAAGGGTGCCCGGCCCTCACACCCCGTGTCATGTGAAGGGGTGCCCGGCCCTCACACCCCGGTTCATAGCTCTGTAGGGGTGTCCGGCCCTCACACCTCGTTTCATGTCACTGAAGGGGTGCTCGGCCCTCACACCCGGGGTCATGGCACTGAAGCGGTGCACGGCCGTCACACCCCTGGCCATGGCACTGAAGGTGTTCCCCGCCCTCACACCCGTGGTCATAGACCTAAACGAGTGCCCGGCCCTCACACCCCTGGTCATAGACCTAAACGAGTGCCTGGCCCTCACACCCCAGGTCATGGGACTGAAGGGGTGCCCGGCCCACAAACCCCGGGTCATGTCATTGAAGGGGTGACCGGCCCTCACACCCCGGGTCATGTCAATGAAATTGTGCCCGGCCCTCACACCCCGGGTCATAGCACTGAAAAGGTGCTCGGCCCTCATTCCCCAGGTCATGGTGCTGGAGGGGTGGCCGGCCCTCACACCCGGATTCATGTCACTGAAATCGAGCCCGGCCCACACACCCCGGGTCATGGTGCTGAAGGGGTGCTAGGCCCTCACACCCCGATTCATGGCACTGAAGGGGTGCCCGGCCCTCACACCCCGGTTCACAGCACTGTAGGGTTGCCAGGCCTTCACACCCCATTTCGTGGCACTGAAATAGTGCCCGGCACTCATACCCCGGGTCATGTCACTGAAGGGGTGCACGGCCCTCACACCCCGGGTCATGGACCTAAAGGGGTGCCCGGCCCTCACTACCCGGGTCATGGGGTTGAAGCGGTTCCCGGTCCTCACACCACGGGTCATGGAGCTGAAGGGCTGCCCGGCCATCACACCCCGATTCATGGCACTGAAAGGGTGCCCGGCCCTCACACCCGTGTCATGTGAAGGGGTGCGCGGGCCTCACACCCCGGTTCATAGCTCTGTAGGGGTCCCCGGCCCTCACACCCCTTTTCATGGCACTAGAGGGGTGCCCGGCCCTGACACCCCGGGTCATGGCACTGAAGCGGTACCCGGCCGTCACACCCCTGGCCATGGCACTGAAGGTATGCACGGCCCTCACACCACGGGTCATGGGGCTGAAGGGGTTCCCGGCCCTCACACCCCGGGTCATGGGGCTGGAGGGGTGTCCGGCACTGACACCCCGGTTCTTGACACTGAAGGGGTGCCCGTCCCTTACACCCAGGGCCATGGTGCTGGAAGGGTGCCCGGGCCTCACACCCCGGGCCATGGTGCTGGAGGGGTGCCCGGCCCTCACCCCCCGGTTCATGGAACTGAAGGGGTGCCCGGCCCTCACACACCGGGTCATGGTGCTGAAGGGGTGTCCAGGTCTCACACCCAGGGTCATGGTGCTGAAAGGGTGCCCGGCCCTCACACTCCGGGTCATGTCACTAAAGGGGTGCCAGGCCCTCACACTCCGGGTCATGTCACTGAAGGGGTACCCGGCCGTCACATCCCGGGTCATGGCACTGATGAGGTGCCCGGCCCTCACACCCGTGGCCATGGCACTGATGGTTTGCCCGGCCCTCACACCCCGGGTCATGTACCTAAAGTGGTGCCAGGCCCTACACCCCGATTCATGGCACTGAAAGGGTGCCCGGCCCTCACACCCCGACTCATGGCACTGAAGGGGTGCCCGGCACTCACACCCCGGGTCATGGCACTGAAGCGGTGCCCGGCCCTCACACCCAGGGCCATGGTGCTGAAGGGGTGCCCGGTCCTCACACCCCGGGTCATGGGGCTGGAGGGGTGTCCGGCACTGACACCCCGGTTCTTGACACTGAAGGGGTGCCCGTCCCTTACACCCCGGGCCATGGTGCTGGAAGGGTGCCCGGCCCACACACCCCGGGTCATGTCATTGAAGGGGTGCCCGGCCCTCACACGCCGGGTCATGTCAGTGAAAATGTGCCCGGCCCTCACACCCCGGGTCATAACACTGAAGGGGTGCTCGGCCCTCATACCGCAGGTCATGGTGCTGGAGGGGTGCCCGGCCCTCACACCCCGATTCATGGCACTGAAATCGAGCCCGGCCCTCACATACCGGGTCATGGAGCAGAAGGGGTGCCGGACATCACACCCCGATTCGACAAAGGGTGCCAGCCCACAACACCCCACCTGGCCCCTCACACGGGTCATAGCACTGAGAATGGGGCCACTGAAAGGGGCCCAGCCCTCACACCCGGGTCATAGCACTGAAGGGGTGCCCGGCCCTCATACCGCAGGTCATGGTGCTGGAGGGGTGCCAGCCCTCACACCCTGATTCATGGCACTGAAATCGGGCCCGGCCCTCACACCCCGGGTCATGGTGCTGAAGGGGTGCACGGCCCTCACACCCCGTTTCATAGCTCTGTAGGGGTGCCCGGCCCTCACACCTCGTTTCATGTCACTGAAGGGGTGCTCGGCCCTCACACCCCAGGTCATGGCACTGAAGCGGTGCCCGGCCGTCACACCCCTGGCCATGGCACTGAAGGTGTGCCCGGCCCTCACACCCGTGGTCATAGACCTAAACGAGTGCCCGGCCCTCACACCCCTGGTCATAGACCTAAACGAGTGCCCGGCCCTCACACCCCTGGTCATAGACCTAAACGAGTGCCCAGCCCTCACACCCCGGGTCTTAGCACTGAAAGGGTGCCCGGCCCACACACCCCGGGTCATGTCATTGAAGGGGTGCCCGGCCCTCACACGCCGGGTCATGTCAGTGAAAATGTGCCCGGCCCTCACACCCCGGGTCATAGCACTGAAGGGGTGCTCGGCCCTCATACCGCAGGTCATGGTGCTGGAGGGGTGCCCAGCCCTCACACCAAGATTCATGGCACTGAAATCAGGCCAGCCCTCACACCCCGGGTCGCGGGTGCTGAAGGGGTGCACGACCCTCCACCCCGATTCATAGCACTGAATGGGTGCCCGGCCCTACACCCCGGTTCACAGCGCAACCGGGTTGCCTGGCAGCACACCCCATTTCCGCGGCACTGAAATAGTGCCAGCACTCACACCCGGGTCATGTCACTGAAGGGTGCACAGCACCTCACACGGGTCATGGACCTAAAGGGGTGCCCGGCCCTAACTACCCGGGTCATGGGGTTGAAGCGGTTCCCGGTCCTCACACCACGGGTCATGGAGCTGAAGGGCTGCCCGGCTATCACACCCCGATTCATGGCACTGAAAGGGTGCCCGTCCCTCACACCCGTGTCATGTGAAGGGGTGCGCGGCCCTCACACCCCGGGTCATGGCACTGATGCGGTGCCCGGCCGTCACACCCCTGGCCATGGCACTGAAGGTGTGCACGGCCCTCACACCACGGGTCATGGAGCTGAAGGGGTTCGCGGCCCTCACACCCGGGGTCATGGGGCTGAAGGGGTGCCCAGCCCTCACACCCCGGGTCATGGCACTGAAGGAGTGACCGGCCCTCACACCCCGGGTCATTGCACTGAAAGGGTGCCCCGCCCACACACTCAGTGTCATGTCATTGAAGTGGTGCCCGGCCTTCACACCCCGGGTCATGTCACTGAAAGGGTGCCCGGCCCTCACCTCCCGGATGATAGCACTGAAGGGGTGCCCGGCCTTCATACCCCGGGTCATGGTGCTGGAGGGGGTGCCCGGCCCTCACACCCGATTCATGGCACTGAAATCAGCCGGCCCTCACACCCCAGGTCATGGCACTGAAAATGTGCCCGGCCCTCACACCCCGTGTCATGTGAAGGGGTGCCCGGCCCTCACACCCCGGTTCATAGCTCTGTAGGGGTGCCCGGCCCTCACACCCCGTTTCATGGCACTAAAGGGGTGCCCGGCCCTCACACCCCGGCTCATGGCACTGAAGGGGTGCCCGGCCCTCACACCTCGGGTCATGGCACTGAAGCGGTGCCCGGCCGTCACACCCCGGGCCATGGTGCTGGAGGGGTGTCCGGCCCTGACACCCCGGTTCTTGACACTGAAGGGGTGCCCGTCAGTTACACCCCGGGCCATGGTGCTGGAGGGCTGCCCGGACCTCACACCCCGGGCCATGATGCTGGAGGGGTGCCCGGCCCAAACATACCGGGTCATGGAGCTGAAGGGGTGCCCGGCCATCACACACCGAATCATGGCACTGAACGGGTGCCCGGCCCTCACACCCTGGATCATGGCACTGAAAAGGTGACCGGCCCTCACACGCCGTGTCATGTGAAAAGGCGTCTGGCCCTCACACCCCGGTTCATAGCTCTGTTGGGGTGCCCGGCCCTCACACCCCGTTTCATGGCACTGAAGGGGTGCCCGGCCCTCACACCCCGGCTAATGGCACTGAAGGGGTGCCCGGCACTGACGCCCCGGGTCATGTCACTGAAGGGGTGACCGGCCCTCTCACCCCGGGTCATGGCACTGAAGCGGTGCCCGGCCGTCACACCCCTGGCCATGGCACTGAAGGCATGCCTGGCCCTCACAGACCTGGTTATAGACCAAAACGGGTGGCCGACCCTCACACCTCGGGTCATGGGGCTGAAGGGGTGCCCGGCCCGCACACCCCGATTCATTGCACTGAAAGGGTGCCCGGCCCTCACACCCCGGGTCATGGCACTGAAGCGGTGCCCGGCTGTCACACCCCGGCCCATGGTGCTGGAGGGGTGCCCGGTCCTCACACCCTGGGCTATGGTGCTGGAAGGGTGCCAGGCCCTCACATACCGGGTCATGGAGCAGAAAGGGTGCCCGGACATCACACCCCGATTCATGGCACTGAAATCGAGCCCGGCCCTCAAACCCCGGGTCATGGTGCTGAAGGGGTGCCCGGCCCTCACACCCCGATTCATGGCACTGAAGGGGTGCCCGGCCCTCACACCCCGGGTCATGTGAAGGGGTGCCGGGCCCTCACACCCCGGTTCATGTCACTGAAGGGGTGCACGCCCCGCACACCCCGGGTCATGGACCTAAAGGGGTGCCCGGCCCTCACTACCCGGGTCATGGGGTTGAAGCGGGTTCCGGTCCTCACACATCGGGTCATGGAGCTGAAGGGCTGCCCGGCCATCAAACCCCGATTCATGGCACTGAAAGGGTGCCCGTCCCTCACACCCGTGTCATGTGAAGGGGTGCGCGGCCCTCACACTCCGGTTCATGGCTCTGTAGGGGTGCCCGGCCCTCACACCCCGTTTCATGGCACTAGAGGGGTGCCCGGCCCTCACACCCCGGCTAATGGCACTGAAGGGGTGCCCGGCACTGACGCCCCGGGTCATGTCACTGAAGGGGTGCCGGCCCTCACACCCCGGGTCATGGCACTGAAGGACTGACCGGCCCTCAGACCCCGGGTCATAGCACTGAAAGGGTGCCCGGCCCACACACCCCGGGTCATGTCATTGAAGGGGTGCCCGGCCCTCACACCCCGGGTCATGTCAGTGAAAATGTGCCCGGCCCTCACACCCCGGGTTATGGCACTGAAGGAGTGCTCGGCCCTCATACCCCAGGTCATGGTGCTGGAGGGGTGCCCGGCCCTCTCACCTCGATTCATGGCACTGAAATCGAGCCCGGCCCTCAAACCTCGGGTCATGGTGCTGAAGGGGTGCCCGGCCCTCACACCCCGATTCATGGCACTGAAGGGGTGCGCGGCCCTCACACCCCGGGTCATGTGAAAGGGTGCCCGGCCCTCACACCCCGGTTCACAGCACTGGTGGGGTTGCCTGGCCTTCACACCCCATTTCATGGCACTGAAACAGCCCGCACTCACACCCCGGGTCATGTCACAAAGGTGCCCGGCCCTCACTACCCGGTCATGGGGGTTGAAGCGGTTCCCGGGTCCTCACATCACAGGTCATGGAGCTGAAGGCTGCCCGGCCATCACACCCGATTCATGGCACTGAAAGGGTGCCCGGCCCTCACACCAGAACATGTGAAGGCGCGCGCCCTCACACCCGGTTCATACCTGTAGGGGTCCCTGGCCCCACATCCCTTTCATGGCACCAGAGGTGCCCGGCCCCACCCCGGGTCATGGCACTGAAAGGGTGCCCGGCCCACACACTCAGTGTCATGTCATTGAAGTGGTGCCCGGCCCTCACACCCCGGGTCATGGCACTGATGCGGTGCCCGGCCGTCACACCCCTGGCCATGGCACTGAAGGTATGCACGGCCCTCACACCACGGGTCATGGAGCTGAAGGGGTTCCCGGCCCTTACACCCGGGGTCATGGGGCTGAAGGGGTGCCCAGCCCTCACACCCCGGGTCATGGCACTGAAGGAGTGACCAACCCTCACTCACCGGGTCATGGCACTGAAAGGGTGCCCGGCCCACACACTCAGTGTCATGTCATTGAAGTGGTGCCCGGCCCTCACACCCCGGGTCATGTCACTGAAAGGGTGCCAGGCCCTCACTCCCCGGGTGATAGCACTGAAGGGGTGCCCGGCCCTCATACCCCGGGTCATGGTGCTGGAGGGGTGCCCGGCGCTTACACCCCGATTCATGTCACTGAAATCGAGCCCGGCCCTCACACCCCAGGTCATGGCACTGAAAAGGTGCCCGGCCCTCACACCCCGTGTCATGTGAAGGGGTGCCCGGCCCTCACACCCCGGTTCATAGCTCTGTAGGGGTGCCCGGCCCTCACAACCCATTTCATGGCACTAAAGAGGTACCAGGCCCTCACACCCGTGGCCATGGCACTGAAGGTTTGCCCGGCCCTCACACCCCGGGTCATGTACCTAAAGTGGTGCCCGGCCCTACACCCCGATTCATGGCACTGAAAGGGTGCCCGGCCCTCACCCCGACTCATGGCACTGAAGGGGTGCCCGGTCCTCACACCCTGGGCTATGGTGCTGGAGTTGTGCCCGGCCCTCACATACCGGGTCATGGAGCAGAAGGGGTGCCCGGACATCACACCCCGATTCATGGCACTGAAAGGGTGCCCGGCCCTCACACCCTGGGTCATGGCACTGAAAAGGTGCCAGTCCCTCACACCCCGTGTCATGTGAAGGGGTTCACGGCCCTCACACCCCGCTTTATAGCTCTGTAGGGGTGCCCGGCCCTCACACCTCGTTTCATGTCACTGAAGGGGTGCTCGGCCCTCACACCCCGGGTCATGGCACTAAAGCGGTGCCCGGCCGTCACACCCCTGGCCATGGCACTGAAGTGTGCCCGGCCCTCACACCCGTGGTCATAGACCAAAACAAGTGCCCGGCCCTCACACCCCTGGTCATAGACCAAAACGAGTGCCCGGCACTCACACCCCGAGTCATGACACTAAAGGGGTGCACGGCCCTCACACCCCGGGTCATGGACCTAAAGGGGTGCCCGGCCCTCACTACCCGGGTCATGGGGTTGAAGCGGTTCCCGGTCCTCACACCACGGGTCATGGAGCTGAAAGGGTGCCCGTCCCTCACACCGCGTTTCATGTGAAGGGGTGCCCGGCCCTCACACCCCGGTTCATAGCTCTGTAGGGGTGCCCGGCCCTCACACCCCATTTCATGGCCCTAAAGGGGTACCCGGCCCTCACATCCCGGGTCATGGCTCTGATGAGGTGCCCGGCCCTCACACCCGTGGCCATGGCAATGAAGGTTTGCCCGGCCCTCACACCCCGGGTCATGTACCTAAAGTGGTGCCCGGCCCTACACCCCGATTCATGGCACTGAAAGGGTGGCCGGCCCTCACACCCCGACTCATGGCACTGAAGGGGTGCCCGGCCCTCACACCCCGGGTCATGTCATTGAAGGGGTGCCCGGCCCTCACACCCCGAGTCATGTCAGTGAAAGTGTGCCCGGCCCTCACACCCCTGGGCTATGGTGCTGAGGGGTGCCCGTCCCCCTCAAGCATACCGGGTCATGGAGAAGGGTGCCTGACATCACACACCCCGATTCATGGCGCACTGGAAAGGGTGCTCCGGCCTCACACCCCTGGGTCATGGCACTGAAAAGGTGCCAGGCCCTCACACCCGCGTGTCATGAAGGGGTTCACGGCCCTCACACCCCTGTTCATAGCTCTGTAGGAGTTCTCGGCCTCACACCTCGTTTCATGTCACTGAAGGGGTGCTCGGCCCTCACACCCCGGGTCATGGCACTGAAGCTGCCCCCGCCGTCACACCCCTGGCCATGGCACTGACAGGTCCGGCTCACACCCGCCAGTCATAGACCAAAACAAGTGCCTGGCCTCGCCACCCCTGGTCATAGACTCCAAACGAGTGCCCGGCCCTCACTCCCCAGGAAGTGGACCTAAAGGGGTGCACGGCCCTCACACCCCGGGTCATGGACCTAAAAGGTTGCCCGGCCCTGACGCCCCGGGTCATGTCACTGAAGGGGTGCCCGGCCCTCACACCCCTATTTATGGCACTGAAAGGGTGCCCGGCCCTCACACCCTGGGCTATGGTGCTGGAGGGGTGCCCGGCCCTCACATACCGGGTCATGGAGCAGAAGGGGTGCCCGGATATCACACCCCGATTCATGGCACTGAAAGGGTGCCCGGCCCTCACACCCTGGGTCATGGCACTGAAAAGGTGCCAGGCCCTCACACCCCGTGTCATGTGAAGGGGTTCACGGCCCTCACACCCCGGTTCATAGCTCTGTAGGGCTGCCCGGCCCTCACACCTCATTTCATGTCACTGAAGGGGTGCTCGGCCCTCACACCCCGGGTCATGGCACTGAAGCGGTGCCCGGCCGTCACACCCCTGGCCATGGCACTGAAGGTGTGCCCGGCCCTCACACCCGTGGTCATAGACCTAAACGAGTGCCCGGCCCTCACACCCCTGGTCATAGACCTAAACGAGTGCCCGGCCCTCACACCCCTGGTCATAGACCTAAACGAGTGCCCGGCCCTCACACCCCGGGTCATGGGACTGAAGGGGTGCCCGGCCCTCACACCCCGGGTCATGGCACTGAAGGAGTGACTGGCCCTCACACCCCGGGTCATAGCACTGAAAGGGTGCCCGGCCCACACACCCCGGGTCATGTCATTGAAGGGGTGCCCGGCCCTCACACCCCGGGTCATGTCAGAGAAAATGTGCCCGGCCCTCACACCCCGGGTCATAGCACTGAAGGGGTGCTCGGCCCTCACATCCCGGCTAATGGCACTGAAGGGGTGCCCGGTCCTGACGCCCCGGGTCATGTCACTGAAGCGGTGCCCGGCCCTCTCACCCCGGGTCATGGCACTGAAGCGGTGCCCGTCCGTCACACTCCCTGGCCATGGCACTGAAGGTATGCCCGGCCCTCACAGACCTGGTTATAGACCTAAACGGGTGGCCGACCCTCACACCTCGGGTCATGGGGCTGAAGGGGTGCCCGGCCCTCACACCCCGATTCATGGCACTGAAAGGGTGCCCGGCCCTCACACGCCGACTCATGGCACTGAAGGGGTTCCCGGCCCTCACACCCCGGGTCATGGCACTGAAGCGGTGCCCGGCCGTCACACCCCGGGCCATGGTGCTGGAGGGGTGCCCGGTCCTCACACCCTGGGCTATGGTGCTGGAGGGGTGCCCGGCCCTCACATACCGGGTCATTGAGCAGAAGGGGTGCCCGGACATCACACCCCGATTCATGGCACAGAAATCGAGCCCGGCCCTCAAACCCCGGGTCATGGTGCTGAAGGGGTGCACGGCCCTCACACCCCGATTCATGGCACTGAAGGGGTGCCCGGCCCTCACACCCCGGGTCATGTGAAGGGGTGCCCGGCCCTCACACCCCGGTTCACAGCACTGTAGGGTTGCCCGGCCTTCACACCCCATTTCATGGCACTGAAATAGTGCCCGGCACTCACACCCCCGGGTCATGTCACTGAAGGGGTGCACGGCCCTCACACCCCGGGTCATGGACCTAAATGGGTGCCCGGCCCTCACTACCCGGGTCATGGGGTTGAAGCGGTTCCCGGTCCTCACACCACGGGTCATGGAGCTGAAGGGCTGCCCGGCCATCACACCCCGATTCATGGCACTGAAAGGGTGCCCGGCCCTCACACCCGTGTCATGTGAAGGGGTGCGTGGCCCTCACACCCCGGTTTATAGCTCTGTAGGGGTCCCCGGCCCTCACACGACTTTTCATGGCACTAGAGGGGTGCCCGGCCCTCACACCCCGGCTCATGGCACTGAAGGGGGGCCCTGCCCTGACACCTCGGGTCATGTCACTGAAGGGGTGCCCGGCCCTCACACCCCGGGTTATGGCACTGAAGCGGTACCCGGCCGTCACACCCTTGGCCATGGCACTGAAGGTATGCACGGCCCTCATACCCCGGGTCATGGTGCTGGAGGGGTGCCCGGCCCTCACACCCCGATTCATGGCACTGAAATCGAGCCCGGCCCTCACCCCCCAGGTTATGGCACTGAAAAGGTGCCCGGCCCTCACACCTCGTTTCATGTCACTGAAGGGGTGCTCGGCCCTCACATCCCGGGTCATGGCACTGAAGCGGTGCCCGGCCGTCACACTCCTGGCCATGGCACTGAAGGTGTTCCCCGCCCTCACACCCGTGGTCATAGACCTAAACGAGTGCCCGGCCCTCACACCCCTGGTCATAGACCTAAACGAGTGCCCGGCCCTCACACCCGGGTCATGGGACTGAAGGGGTGCCTGGCCTGCACCTGGCCAGGCATGAAGGAATGACCGGCCCTCACCGGGTCATAGCACTGGAAAGGGAGCCCGCCCACACCCCGGGTCATGTCATTAGCTGGGATGTCTGCCCTACACTCCGGGTCATGTCAATGAATTGTGCCTGGCCCTCACACCCCCGGGTCATAGCACTGAAGGGGTGCTCGGCCCTCATTCCCCAGGTCATTGTGCTGGAGGGGTGGCCGGCCCTCACACCCCGATTCATGTCACTGAAATCGAGCCCGGCACACACACCCCGGGTCATGGTGCTGAAGGGGTGCCCGGCCCTCACACCAGGGGTCATGTCACTGAAGGGGTGCACGGCCCTCACACCCCGGGTCATGGACCTAAAGGCGTGCCCGGTCCTCACACCACGGGTCATGGAGCTGAAGGGCTGCCCGGCCATCACACCCCGATTCATGGCACTGAAAGGGTGCCCGTCCCTCACACCAGTGTCATGTGAAGGGGTGCGTGGCCCTCAAACCCCGGTTCATAGCTCTGTAGGGGTGCCCGGCCCCACACCCCTGCTTCATGGCACTCATAGAGGGTGCCCGCCCTCGCCACCCAGGCGGCTGCAAGGGGTGCCGCACTGACGCCCTGGGTCATGTCACTGAAGGTGCCTGGCCCTCACACCCCCGGGTCATGGCACTGAAGAACTGACCCGCCCTCACATCCCGGGTCATAGCACTGAAAGGGTGCCCGGCCCACACACCCCGGGTCATGTCATTGAAGGGGTGCCCGGCCCTCACACCCTGGGTCATGTCAGTGAAAATGTGCCCGGCCCTCACACCCCGGGTCATAGCACTGAAGGGGTGCTCGGCCCTCATACCCCAGGTCATGGTGCTGGAGGGGTGCCCGGCCCTCTCACCCCGATTCATGGCACTGAAATCGAGCCCGGCCCTCAAACCTCGGGTCATGGTGCTGAAGGGGTGCCCATCTCACACCCCTGATCTGGCACTGAAGGGGTGCGCGGCCCCTCACACCCCGGTCATCATGGAAGTGCCCGCCTCACACCCCTGGTTCACAGCACTGTAGGCTGTCTGCCTCACACCCCATTACTTCATGAAATAGTGGCCCTGCACTCACACCTGGGTCATGTCACTGGGGGCCCTGCCCTGACACCAGGTCATGTCACTGAAAGGTGCCAGGCCCTCACGTGACCTGGTCATGGCACTGAAGCGGTACCCGTCACATTGCTAGCCATGGCACTGAGTGTACGGCCCTACACGGGTCAAGGGGCTGAAGGGGCCCTGGCCCTCACACCCTGGGTCATGGGCCAAGGTGCCCAGCCTCACACCCTGGTCATGGCACTGAAGGAGTGACCGGCCCTCACACCCCTGGTCATGGCACTGAAAGGGTGCCCGGCCCACACACCCAGTGCCATGTCATTGAAGTGGTGCCCTGCCCTCACACCCCGGGTCATGTCACTGAAAGGGTGCCCGGCCCTCACTCCCCGGCTGATAGCACTGAAGGGGTGCCCGGCCCTCATACCCCGGGTCATGGTGCTGGAGGGGTGCCCGGCCCTCACACCCCGATTCATGGCACTGAAATCGAGCCCGGCCCTCACACCCCAGGTCATGGCACTGAAAAGGTGCCCGGCCCTCACACGCCGTGTCATGTGAAGGGGCGTCCGGCCCTCACACCCCGGTTCATAGCTCTGTTGGGGTGCCCGGCCTTCACACACCGTTTCATGGCACTGAAGGGGTGCCCGGACCTCACACCCCGGCTAATGGCACTGAAGGGGTGCCTGGCACTGACGCCCCGGGTCATGTCACTGAAGGGGTGCCCGGCCCACACACCCCGGGTCATGGGACTGAAGGGGTGCCCGGCCCTCACACCCCGGTTCATGGCACTGAAGGAGTGACCGGCCCTCAAACCTCGGGTCATAGCACTGAAAGGGTGCCCGGCCCACACACCCCGGGTAATGTCATTGACGGGGTGCCCGGCCCTCACACCCCGGGTCATGTCAGTGAAAATAAGCCCAGCCCTCACGCCCCAGGTCATAGCACTGAAGGGGTGCTTGGGCCTCATACCCCAGGTCATGGTGCTGGAGGGGTGCCCGGCCCTCACACCCCGATTCATGGCACTGAAATCGAGCCCGGCCCTCACACCCCGGGTCATGGTGCTGAAGGGGTGCCCGGCCCTCACACCCCGATTCATGGCACTGAAGGGGTGCCCGGCCCTCACACCCCGGGTCATAGCACTGAAAGGGGGCCCGGCCCACACACCCCGGGACATGTCTTTGAAGGGGTGCCTGGCCTCACACCCTGTCTATGTCAGTGAATGTGCCTGGCCTCACACCTGGCCAGGCACGAAGGGTGTTTCGGCCCTCATACCCGCAGGTCATGGTGCTGGAGGGGTGCCCACCCCCACAAACCCCTGGATTCATGGCACTGAAATCGAGCCTGGCCCTCACACTGCGGGTCATGGTGCTGAAGGGGTAACAATGGCCTCACACCCTGATCACAGCACTGAAGGTGCCTGGCCCCTCACACCCCGGTTCATGCACTGTGCTGCCCGGCTCTTTCACACTCCAATGTCATGGCACTGAAATATGCCCGCACCACACCCCGGGTCATGTCACTGGAGGTGCACGGCCCTCACACCCCGGGTCATGGACCTAAAGGGGTGCCCGGCCCTCACTACCCGGGTCATGGGGTTGAAGCGGTTCCCGGTCCTCACACCACGGGTCATGGAGCTGAAGGGCTCCCCGGCCATCACATCCCGATTCATGACACTGAAAGGGTGCCCGTCCCTCACACCAGTGTCATGTGAAGGGGTGCGCGGCCCTCACACCCCGGTTCATAGCTCTGTAGGGGTGCCCGGCCCTCACACCCCGTTTCATGGCACTAGAGGGGTGCCCAGCCCTCACACCCCGGCTCATGTCACTGAAGGCGCCCTCAACCCCTGGCTGCACTAGGCGTGCCCGTCTCACACCCCTGGCCATGGGAGGTAGCCCGGCCCTCACACCCCGGTTCATGGAACTGAAGGGGTGCCCGTCCCTCACACACCGGGTCATGGTGCTGAAGGGGTGCCCGGCCCTCACACCCAGGGTCATGGTGCTGAAAGGGAGCCCGGCCCTCACACCCCGGTTCATGTCACTAAAGGGGTGCCAGGCCCTCACATTCCGGGTCATGGCACTGATGAGGTGACGGCCCTCACACCCGTGGCCATGGCACTGAAGGTTTGCCCGTCCCTCACACCCCGGGTCATGGTGCTGAAGGGGTGCCCGGTCCTCACACCCTGGGCTATGGTGCTGGAGGGGTGCCCGGCCCTCACATACCGGGTCATTGAGCAGAAGGGGTGCCCGGACATCACACCCCGATTCATGGCACTGAAAGGGTGCCCGGCCCTCACACCCTGGGTCATGGCACTGAAAAGGTGCCAGGCCCTCACACCCCGTGTCATGTGAAGGGGTTCACGGCCCTCACACCCCGGTTCATAGCTCTGTAGGGCTGCCCGGCCCTCACACCTCATTTCATGTCACTGAAGGGGTGCTCGGCCCTCACACCCCGGGTCATGGCACTGAAGCGGTGCCCGGCCGTCACACCCCTGGCCATGGCACTGAAGGTGTGCCCGGCCCTCACACCCCGGGTCATAGCAGACCGGAAAAAAGGTGCCCCCTGCCCACACATTCCGGGTCATGTCATTGAAGGCGCCTGCCCTCACAGACCCTGGTCATGCCAGTGAAAATGCCCGGCCCTCACACCCCTGGTCATAGACCTAAACGAGTGCCCGGCCCTCACACCCCTGGTCATAGACCTAAACGAGTGCCCGGCCCTCACACCCCGGGTCATGGGACTGAAGGGGTGCCCGGCCCTCACACCCCGGGTCATGGCACTGAAGGAGTGACTGGCCCTCACACCCCGGGTCATAGCACTGAAAGGGTGCCCGGCCCACACACCCCGGGTCATGTCATTGAAGGGATGCCCGGCCCTCACACCTCGGGTCATGTCAGTGAAATTGTGCCCAGCCCTCACACCCCGGGTCATAGCACTGAAGGGGTGCTCGGCCCTCATTCCCCAGGTCATGGTGCTGGAGGGGTGCCTCACACCCGTGGCCATGGCACTGAAGGTTTGCCCGGTACCTCACTCCCCGGGTCATGTACCTAAAGTGGTGCCCGGCCCTCACACCCCGATTCATGGCACTGAAATCGAGCCCGGCCCACACACCCCGGGTCAGGGTGCTGAAGGGGTGCCTGGCCCTGACACCCCGATTCATGGCACTGAAGGGTGCAGCCCTCACACCCCAGTTGCTGTAGGGTTGCCCGGCTTCACACCCCATTTCATGGCACTGAAATAGTGCCCGGCACTCACACCACGGGTCATGTCACTGAAGGGGTGCACGGCGCTCACACCCCGGGTCATGGACCTAAAGGGGTGCCCGGCCCTCACTACCCGGGTCATGGGGTTGAAGCGGTTCCCGGTCCTCACACCACGGGTCATGGAGCTGAAGGGCTGCCCGGCCATCACACCCCGTTTCATGGCACTAGAGGGGCGCCCGGCCCTCACACCCCGGCTCATGGCACTGAAGGGGGTCCCTGCCCTGACGCCTCGGGTCATGTCACTGAAGGGGTGCCCGGCCCTCACACCCCTGGCCATG
This sequence comes from Homarus americanus, assembly GCF_018991925.1. NCBI lineage: Eukaryota > Metazoa > Arthropoda > Malacostraca > Decapoda > Nephropidae > Homarus > Homarus americanus. The sequence continues at coordinate 2,095 of NW_024757616.1, read as the reverse complement.
GCACTGAAGGTATGCACGGCCCTCACACCACGGGTCATGGAGCTGAAGGGGCTTCTGGCCCACACACCCCGGGTCATGGGGCTGAAGGGGTGCCCAGCCCTCACACCCCGGGTCATGGCACTGAAGGAGTGACCAGCCCTCACACACCGGGTCATGGCACTGAAAGGGTGCCCGGCCCACACACTCAGTGTCATGTCATTGAAGTGGTGCCCGGCCCTCACACCCCGGGTCATGTCACTGAAAGGGTGCCCGGCCCTCACTCCCCGGGTGATAGCACTGAAGGGGTGCCCGGCCCTCATACCACGGGTCATGGTGCTGGAAGGGTGCCCGGCGCTCACACCCCGATTCATGGCAGTGAAATCGAGCCCGGCCCTCACACCCAGGTCGCCCAGCACTGAAAAAGGTGCCAGCCCTCACACCCGTGTCATGTGAAGGGTGCCCGGCCCTCACACCCCGGTTCATAGCTCTGTGGGGTGCCCGGCCCCTCACACACCCCGTTTCCTTGGAACTAAAGGCGTGCCCCGGCCCTCACACCCCCGGCTCCTTGGTAGTGAGGGTGCCCGTTCCTCACACCTCCGGGTCATGGCGCTGGCGGAGCCCAGCCGTCACACCCCGGGCCATGGTGCTGGAGGGGTGTCCGGCCCTGACACCCCGGTTCTTGACACTGAAGGGGTGCCCGTCCCTTACACCCCGGGCCATGGTGCTGGAGGGGTGCCCGGGCCTCACACCCCGGGCCATGGTGCTGGAGGGGTGTCCGGCCCTGACACCCCGGTTCTTGACACTGAAGGGGTGCCCGTCCCTTACACCCCGGGCCATGGTGCTGGAGGGGTGCCCGGGCCTCACACCCCGGGCTATGGTGCTGGAGGGGTGCCCGGCCCAAACATACCGGGTCATGGAGCTGAAGGGGTGCCCGGCCATGACACCCCGAATCATGGCACTAAAAGGGTGCCCGGCCCTCACACCACGGGCCATGGTGCTGGAGGGGTGTCAGGCCCTGACACACCCTGGTCATGACACTGAAGGGATGCCCGGCCCTCCTTAGGCCATGGTGCTGGAGGGGTGCCCGGCCCTCACACCCCGGGTAATGTCACTGAAAGGGTGCCCGGCCCTCACACCCCGGCCATGGTGCTGGAGGGGTGCCCGGCCCTCACATACCGGGTCATGGAGATGAAGGGGTGCCCGGACATCACACCCCGATTCATGGCACTGAACGGGTGCCCGGTCCTCACACCTTTGGTTATGTCACTGAAGGGGTGCCCAGGCCTTACACCCCGGGTCATGGCACTGAAGGGGAGCCCGGCCCTCACACCCCGGGTCATGGTGCTGAAGGGGTGCCCGGCCCTCACACCCCGGGTCATGTCACTAAAGGGCTGCCCAGCCCTCACACCCCGGGTCATGTCACTGAAGTGGTGCCCGGCCCTCACACCCCGGGTCATGGCACTAAAGGGGTGCCCGACCCTCATACCCCGGGTCATGGTGCTGGAGGGGTGCCCGGCCTTCACACCCCGGGTCATGTCACTGAAAGGGTGCCAGCCTCATACCCGGGTCATAGTGCTGGAGGTGCCCGGCCTTCACACCCCGGGTCATGTCACTGAAGAGTGCCCAGCCCTCACACCCCAGGTCATGTCACTGAAGGGGTGCCCATCCCTCACACCCTGGGTCATGGCACTGAAGGGGTGCCTGGCCCTCACACCCCGGGTCATGTCACTGAAGGGGTGCCAGGCCGTCACACCCCAGGTCATGTCACTGAAAGGGTGTCCGGCCCTCACATCCCGGGCCATGGTGCTCGATTGGTGCCCGGCACTCATACCACGGGTCATGGTGCTGAAGGGGTGCCCGGCCCTCACACCCCGATTCATGGCATTGAAAGGGTGCCCGGTCCTCACACCCCGGTTCGCAGCACTGTTGGGGTGCGAGGCCCTCGGACCCCATTTCATGGCACTGAAAGGGTGCCCGGCCCTCACACCCCGATTCGTGACACTGAAGGAGTGCCCGGCCCTCACACCCCGGGTCATAGTACTGAAAGGGTGCCCGGCCCTCACACCCCGGGTCATGGTGCTGGAGGGGTGCCCGGCCACTAACCCCGGGTCATGTC
>NW_024757615.1:17500-23018 GCF_018991925.1 Homarus americanus | reverse complement strand
GGAGCCAGGAACACAAGATACTTAGCTGGTGTTTGCATGTTGTAGCCTCGTGACCACCAGGGCCAGGAACATAAGATACTTAGCTGGTGTTTGCATGTAGCCACGTGACACCAGGGGCCAGGAACACAAGATACTTAGCTGGTGTTTACATGTTGTAGCCTCGTGACACCAGGGGCCAGGAACACAGATGCTTAGCTGGTGTTTACATGTTGCAGCCTCGTGACACCAGGAGCCAGGAACACAGATACTTGGTGTTTACATGTTGTAGCCTCGTGACACCAGGGGCCAGGAACACGAGATACTTAGCTGGTGTTTACATGTTGTAGCCTCGTGACACCAGGGGCCAGGAACACGAGATACTTAGCTGGTGTTTACATGTTGTAGCCTCGTGACACCAGGGGGCCAGGAACAGCAAGATACTTAGCTGGTGCTTATGTTGCAGCCTCGTGACACCAGGGAGCCAGGAACACGAGATACTTGCTGGTGTTTACATGTTGTAGCCTCGTGACACCAGGGGCCAGGAACACAAGATACTTAGCTGGTGTTTACATGTTGCAGCCTTGTGACACCAGGGACCAGGAACACGAGATACTTTGGTGTTTGACAGATGTTGTCCTCGTGACACCAGGGGCCAGGAACACGAGATACTTGAGCTGGTGCTTACATGTTGTAGCCTCGTGACACCAGGAGCCAGGAACACAAGATACTTAGCTGGTGTTTACATGTTGTAGCCTTCGTGACACCAGGGAGCCAGGAACACAAGATGTTTAGCTGGTGTTTACATGTTGTAGCCTCGTGACACCAGGAGCCAGGAACACAGAGATACTTTAGCTGGTGTTTACATGTTGTGCCCTCGTGACACCAGGGGCCAGGAACACAAGATACTTAGCTGGTGTTTACATGTTGCAGCCTCGTGACACCAGGGCCAGGAACACGAGATACTGAAGGAGCGGTTAGCCTCGTGACACGGTGGAACACAAGATGCTTAGCTGGTGTTTATATGTTGTAGCCTGTGACCACCAGGAGCCAGGAAACACAAGATACTTAGCTGGTGCTTGTTGTAGCTGCCTCGACACCAGGGGGCCAGAACACGAGATATTTAGCTGGTGTTTACATGTTGTAGCCTCGTGACACCAGGGCCAGGAACACAAGATACTTAGCTGGTGTTTACATGTTGTAGCCTGTGACACCAGGAGCCAGGAACACGAGAGTATTAGCTGGTGTTTACATTAGCCTCGTGACACCAGGCCAGGAACACAAGATACTTAGCTGGTGTTTACATGTTGTAGCCTCGTGACACCAGGGGAGGAACACGGATTTGGCTGGTGTTTACATGTTGTAGCCCTGACACTTGTGTCAGGAACACAAGATACTTAGCTGAAGCTTTGTTGTAGCCTCGTGACAGGGAGCCAGGAACACAAGATACTTGGGCTGGTGTTTACATGTTGTAGCCTCGTGACACCAGGGGCCAGGAACACAAGATACTTAGCTGGTGTTTACATGTTGTAGCCCTCGTGACACCAGGGAGCCAGAACACGAGATACTTAGGCTGGTGTTTAAGATGTTGTAGCCTCGTGACACCAGGAGAACACGAGATACTTAGCTGGTGCTTATATTGTAGGCCTCGTGACACCAGGAGCCAGGAACACGAGATACTTAGCTGGTGTTTACATGTTGTAAGCCCTGTGACAACTAGGGGCCAGGAACACGAGTACTTAGCTGGGTTTTACATGTTAGCCGTGTGACCAGGAGCCAGGAACACAAGATACTTAGCTGGTGTTTCATGTTGTAGCCTCGTGACCACCAGGGAGCTAGGAAACAAGATACTTAGCTGGTGTTTCATGTTGTAGCCTGGACAAGGAGCTCAGAACACAAGATACTTAGCTGGTGTTTACATGTTGTAGCCTCGTGATATCAGTTTTCATGTTGTTGACCAGGGCCAGGAACACGAGATACTTAGCTGGTGTTTACATGTTGCAGCCTCGTGACACCATGGAGCCAGGAACACGAGATACTTAGCTGGTGTTTACATGTTGTAGCCTGTGACACCAGGGGCAGGAACACGAGATACTTAGCTGGTGTTTGAGATGTTGTAGCCTCTGTGACACCAGGGGGCCAGGAACACGAGATACTTGAAGCAGGTGTTATATGTTGTAGCCTACACCGAGGAACACGAGATTTAGCTGGTGTTTACATGTTGTGCTCTGTGACACCAGGGGCCAGGAACACAAGATACTTAGCTGGTGCTTACATGTTGCAGCCTCGTGACACCAGGGAGCCAGGAACACGAGATACTTAGCTGGTGTTTACATGTTGGAAGCCTGTGACACCAGGAGCCAGAACACGAGATACTTAGCTGGTGTTACATGTTGTAGCCTGTGACACCAGGGGCCAGGAACACGAGATACTTAGCTGGTGTTTATATGTTGTAGCCTCGTGACACCAGGGGCCAGAACACAAGATACTTAGCTGGTGTTTACATGTTGTATTGTGACCACCAGGGGTCAGGAACACAAGATACTTAGCTGGTGTTTACATGTTGTAGCCTCGTGACACCAGGGGGCCAGGAACACAAGATACTTAGCTGGTGTTTACATGTTGTAGCCTCGTGACACCAGGGAGCCAGGAACACGAGATACTTAGGCTGGTGTTTATGTTGTAGCCTCGTGACACCAGGGAGCCAGGAACACGAGATACTTAGCTGGTGTTTACATGGTAGCCTCGTGACACCAGGGGGCCAGGAACACGAGATACTTTAGCTGGTGTTTATATGTTGTAGCCTCGTGACACCAGGGTCAGGAACACGAGATACTTAGCTGGTGTTTACATGTTGTAGCCTGTGACACCAGGGAGCCAGAACACGAGATACTTAGCTGGTGGTAAGCTATATGTTGTAGCCTCGTGACCACCAGGAGCCAGGAACACAAGATACTTAGCTGGTGTTTATGTTGTAGCTGCGTGACAATGAGAAATAGGAGATATTAGCTGGTGTTTACATGTTGTAGCCTCGTGACCACCAGGGAGCCAGGAACACAAGATACTTAGCTGGTGTTTACATGTTGTAGCCTCGGGACACCAGGGGCCAGAACACGAGATACTTAGCTGGTGTTTACATGTTGTAGCCGCGTGACACCAGGGGCCAGAAACACAAGATACTTAGCTGGGTTTACATGTTGCGCCTGTGACACCAGGGGGCAGGAATGAGATACTTAGCTGGTGTTTACATGTTGTAGCTGCGTGACACCAGGGCCAGGAAACACAAGATACTTAGCTGGTGCTTACATGTTGCAGCCTCGTGACACCAGGGGTCAGGAACACAAGATACTTAGCTGGTGCTTTATGTTGTAGCTCGTGACACCAGGGAGCCAGGAACACAAGATACTTAGCTGGTGTTTATATGTTGCAGCCTCGTGACACCAGGGGCCAGGAACACGAGACACTTAGCTGGTGTTACATGTTGCAGCCTCGTGACACCAGGAGCCAGGAACACGAGATACAAGGGGTTATCACAGAGTTCATAACACAATACACATCTCACGCTGAGGGTTTACTGTGATGTTATTCTACTCTCGTGTTTTCTCTGGAGTCTTTGTGTTGAATCGAGCGATGTTCCTCTTGTCTTTTGTGTCTGGGTGGTACACAGACTTGCCTCCTTCCTCCCCCTACAGCGACGGAGTTTTATTTTGTATCTTCACGTCTCTTTTCATCCCGCTCGGCTCTTAGCTAAAAGGGTCAGGAGAAAGTTAGAGTGATGGTATCGGGTAGCAGCGGGTTTGTGGGAAGCAGCAAACACCAACACTCTTGTCTTCCCAGCTGGTGTGTGTGTGTGTGTGTGTGTGTGTGTTTGTTTGCTATGGAGAAGACGCACGATTTGGAAGTAACACTGCAGTATATAACTTGTGGAAACTTTTTATCACTGTCTTGTGTTGTGGAGTTGAGGTGATGAGTGACCTTCCATATCCTCACGTCCGCACTTGGTTCACCGTCTGTTGGACCCTGTGTGAGGCGCGAAGACGAGGGGCCGCTACCGCTTCCAATATTTGTTTTGTTCTGTTGACTCGGGAAATAACCAGTTACTAAGTTTCACCCTCACTAGTAACGTGCCAAAGAAAGTTTATTGACTTTTGTTGAAGATGACTAATGAAATCCTCGTGGGTCGTCTCAGGAGCCATTTAGCGTGAATAATCTTCTTCATTGACTTAACGCTGATCTAACTAACCCAGCACTAACTACCACTGTGATGGAGTAGCTAGAGTCGACCTGTCATCAGTGGTGAGTTTGATGTATACCTGCCTCCAGTATGACCTTGGATGACCTTCAGTAACCGGTTAAACACGGGAGTTATCACATAATCAGTCTTTATACCCAAGCCGTGTGGAGGAGGTGCATTACTGTTTATTATACAAAACACGTATCCAGCATCCACTCCATCACCTCCTCTGGGAAATACCAAGAAATTTTTTAACTTTCGTGGTAACTCTTCTTTCTATAACCTTCTTCCCTTTGGACAAATTTAACATCTGAGACAGTGTAAAAATGATTAATGAAAATGAAGGATAAGTTTGTTTGTTGCTCCGGGATGAATGTAGCTTAAAAGAGACCATCATGTTTACATAGACCTTCAACGTTGACCCAAACTCTCACACAATTCATTTATTATTTTTTTTGCTACGAAAGAAAAAAATAGAGTTAGAAGCTTCAATTTAAAAGACTTTGAGTGAACTGACTAATCAACACACCTGGATGGTATATACAGTAGTTAGGCCAGGTAATGTTGACCATGTGAGTATATTTGTGTTGTGGATTGTTTGGTACAGTTGTTTCTGGTGATGTTGTTATTAATAGGAGTGATGTTGTGAGTTGTAGTGGGTTTGTTATTAATAGGGTGATGTTGTGAGTTGTAGTGAGTTTATTAATAGGAGTGATGTTGTGAGTTGTAGTGAGTTTGTTATTATGGGTGATGTTGTGAGTTGTAGTGAGTTTGTTATTAATAGGAGTGATGTTGTGAGTTGTAGTGAGTTTGTTATTAATAGGAGTGATGTTGTGAGTTGTAGTGAGTTTTGTTATTAATAAGGAGTGTTGTTGTGAGTTGTAGTGGTTTGTTATTAACTTCAGTAAAAAAAAATGTCTTTGTATTTATGTTTTTCGTTGTTAATTAGAGGTGGATTTTGAGCCTTCATCGTTAGTGGATATTTTAATCTTGTTTTTGTTCTCCAGTCTTGTCAGCTCTCTATACTGATGCCTTCCACCACTGTTGTCAGCTCTCTATACTGACACCCCCACCACTGTTGTCAGCTCTGTCTACTACTGACACCCTCCACCAGTGCTGTCAGCCCTGCCCTATACTGACACCTTCCACCACTGTTGTCAGCCAGACCCTATACTGATGCCTTCCACCACTGTTGTCAGCTCTCTATACTGACACCTTCCACCACTGTTGTCAGCTTTGTCTACTACTGACACCTCCACCAGTGCTGTCAGCCCTGCCCTATACTGACACCTTCCACCACTGTTGTCA
>NW_024757615.1:12500-15000 GCF_018991925.1 Homarus americanus | reverse complement strand
GTGGGAGATAATACGTGTCCTGTTAGTGGAGATATGTGTCTCTGTTGGGATAATACGTCTCTCTGTGTCTCTGTTAGTGAGATAATATGTGTCTCTCTGTTAGTGGAGGATAATACGTGTCTATCTGTTAGTGGGATAATACATGTCTCTCTGTTAGTGGGAGATAATACGTGTCTCTCTGTTAGTGGGAGATAATACGTGTCTCTCTGTTAGTGGGAGATACGTGTCTCTGTTAGTGGGAGATAACATGTCTCCTGTTGGTGGGAGATAATACGTGTCTCTGTTAGTGAGATAATATGTGTCTCTCTGTTAGTGGGAGATAATACGTCTCTGTTAGTGGGAGATAATACGGTCTCTGTTGTGGGAGATAATACGTGTCTCTCTGTTAGTGGAGATAATACGTGTCTCTGTTAGGGAGATAATACGTGTCTCTCTGTTAGTGAGATAATACGTGTCTCTGTTAGTGGGAGATAATACGTGTCTCTGTTAGTGGAGATAATACGCGTCTCTGTTAGTGGGAGATAATACGTGTTCTCTCTTATTGGGAGATAATACCTCTGTTAGTGGGATATATATGTGTGTCTCTCTGTTATGGGAAAGGTCTCTGTTAGTGGGAGATAATACGTGTCTCTCTGTTAGTGGGATACGCTGCCTCTGTTAGTGGGAGATAATACATGTCTCTCTGTTAGTGGGGATAACATGTGTCTCCTGTTAGTGGAAGATAATGTGTCTCTCTGTTAGTGGGAGATACGCGTCTCTCTGTTAGTGGGGGAGATACATGTCTCTCTTTAGTGGAGATAATATGTCTCTCTGTTGGGGAGATAATACGTGTTCTCTGTTAGTGGGAGATAATACCTCTTGTTAGTGGGAGATATGTGTCTCTCTGTTAGTGGGAGATAATACGTGTCTCTCTGTTAGTGGAGACACATGCCTTAGGTGAGACAATACGTGTCTCTCTGTTAGGGAGACATATACGTGTCTCTCTGTTAGTGGGAGATAATACGTGTCTCTCTGTTAGTGGGAGATACGTGTCCTCTGTTAGTGGGAGATAATACGTCTCTGTTAGTGGGAGATAATACGGTCTCTCTGTTAGTGGGAGATAATACGTGTCCTGTTAGTGGGAGATAATACGTGTCTCTGTTAGTGGGAGATAGTACGTGTCTCTGTTAGTGGGAGATAATACGTGTCTCTCAGTGGGAGATAATACGTCTCTGTTGATGGGAGATAATACGTCTCTGTTAGTGGAGATAATACGTGTCTCTGTTAGTGGGAGATAATACGCGTCTCTGTTAGTGGGAGATAATACGTGTCTCTCTGTTAGTGAGAACATGCGTCTCTGTTAGTGGGAGATAATACGTGTCTCTCTCTGTTAGTGGGAGATAATACGTGTCTCTGTTAGTGGGAGAATACGTGTCTCTCTGTTAGTGGAGATAATACGTGTCCTCTGTTAGTGGAGATAATACGTGTCTCTCTGTTAGTGGGAGATAATACGTCTCTCTGTTAGTGGGAGATAATACGTGTCTCTTGTTAGTGGAGATAATACGGTCCTCTGTTGGTGGGGATAATACGTCTCTCTGTTAGTGGAGATAATGTGTCTCTGTTAGTGGGAGATAATACGTGTCTCTGTTGGTGGGAGATAATACGTGTCTCTCTGTTAGTGGGAGATAATACGTGTCTCTCTGTTAGTGGGAGATAATACGTGTTCTCTGTTAGTGGGAGATAATACGTGTCTCTGATAGTGGAGATAATACGTGTCTCTTGTTAGGGAGATAATACGTGTCTCTGTTAGTGATAATACGTGTCTCTGTTAGTGGAGATAATATGTGTCTCTCTGTTAGTGGAGATAATACGTGTCTCTCTGTTAGTGGAGATACATGTGTCTCTGTTGGTGGGAGATAATACGTGTCTCTCTGTTGTGGGAGATACGTGTCTCTGTTAGTGGAGATAATACTGTCTCTGTTAGTGGGAGATAATACGTGTTTCTGTTAGTGGGAGATAATACGTGTCCTCTGTTAGTGGGAGAATATGTGTCTCTGATAGTGGGAAATAATACGTGTCTCTCTGTTAGTGGAGATAATACGTGTCTCTCTGTTAGTGGAGATAATACGTGTCTCTGTTAGTGGAGATAATACGTGTCTCTGTTAGTGGGAGATAATACGTGTCCTGTTAGTGGGAGATAATACGTTCTCTGTTAGTGGGAGATAATACGTTCTCTCTGTTACTGGGAGATAATACGTGTCTCTCTGTTAGTGGGAGATAATACGTGTCTCTCTGTTAGTGGGAGATAATACGTGTCTCTCTGTTGATGGGAGATAATACGTGTCTCTCTGTTAGTGGGAGATAATACGTGTCTCTCTGTTAGTGGGAGATAATACGTGTCTCTCTGTTAGTGGGAGATACAGTCTCTTTCCTCGTGTATAAGCCTCCCCCTTAAAGAAAGTTATCCTCTAACTCTATAAATTTCTCTCTGCTCCGTAAACTCACCCTAACTTATGCTGAC
>NW_024757615.1:0-7500 GCF_018991925.1 Homarus americanus | reverse complement strand
AGACAGCAGCTAGTTTATTGTACACCCATAATAAGCCTGTAAACGATAGCTCAAAAAAAGTTACAGAGTCTGGCCTAAAGGCTGCTATCAGACCCCCAGTGATCAGACTGGTATAGCGTTGAGTGTTACAGAGTATTTCAGTTGTTTGTTTTTATTTCTTAGGTAGAAGTTTGTTTAGTTGTAGATGCGATGTTTTGGAGGTACAGCAATGTACATAATTTGGCAGTGTAATAGTATAGTATGTATGGGTCTGTCCTAAAGGTTTATTTATTTGGATGGTGTTAGGTGGTAGGTGGTGGTGGGTGGTGGTGGTGGTAGGTAATTGAGTGGTGGTAGATAGTGGGGTAGTAGACAGTGGTGGTAGGTGGTGGTGGTGGTGGTGGTGGTGGTGGTAGTCATTGGTGGTGGTGGGTGGTGGTGGTGGTGAAGGTGGTGGTGGTGGTGGTGGTGGTAGGTGGTGGTGGTGGTAGATGGTGGTGGTAAGTGGCTGTGATATTAGTTAATTGGTGTGGTGGTGGTGGTAGATGGTGTGTGGTGTATGAATATTAATGGTGGTAGATGGGTGTGGTGGGTTGTTGTTTGGTGTGTGGGTGTTTGTGTAGTAGTAGTAATGTTATTTAGTATTAGTAGTAGTAGTGTTTTAGTGGTAATGCAGTTAGTATTAAAAATTTGAAACAACAACAACCTATAATGAGTTTTTTCCCACCGTGTAATGATCGTCGTGATGCCTGATTAGCATTTTTTACACGGTTTCAGCTAACTTAATTCAAATACTTTTGGCTGATGTTTTGGTCGTGTTTATGCTTGTTAAGCTCTCTGTGTTTGCTTCTTCACTTGGCGCTGCGAATTTGTTTTTACGACAGAGTTTTAACAATTTGAAGTATGGCTGGGGGCTGTGTGGGGGGGGGGCTGAGATACAGCAGCTTCTCTTTACTCACACACAGGCCCAGGTAAGACGATATCCTGTTCCGTGGGAAGAGGGCTATAAATATTTACAAGAGTATTGAAGTGAGAGGAGAGAAAAGATGTTTGCTCTCTCTCTGTCTCTCTCTGTCCTTCTCGACTTCCTCTCCTTCCTTATCATCTCGACTTTCGACCTCCTCCTCGGCCTTCGACCCTTCTCCTCGACCTTCACGACCTCCTCTCGTGCTTCCGGCCTGCTCCTCGGCCTTCGGCCTGATCCTTGAGCCTTCGACGTCATATATAGCCAGCCTGATCCTGGTCGTGGTGGTGAGTCGGAATGTCAGAATGTGGTAGTGTGTCAGAAGTGTCAGGAGAGGTGTGTCAGGGGGTGTGTCAGGAGGTGTGTCAGGTATTAGGAGTGTCAGGGTGCGTCAGAGAGGGGTGTGGGAGGGGTTGTGAGGGTGTCTGAGTGCCAGGGGTGTGTCAGGGGTGTCAGAATATCGGGTATCAGGGAGTGTCAGGATGTATCAGGGAGTAATTAGTGTGTGTCAGGGTGTAAAGGGGTGTAAGGGGTATCAAGGGGTGTCAGGGTGCAGGAGCGGGGTGTCAGGGGTATCAGGGGTGTATGGGAGTATCAAGGGGTGTCAGGGGGGTGTATCAGGGAGTATCAGGTATCGTGTCAGGGGGTGTATCAGGGGGTGTATGAGGTATCAGGGTGTGTAGGGGTGTCAGGGAGTGTGGGGTAGAGCTACACAGGCGGCCTAAATCTCCTCTCGTCAAGGCTAAATGATTTTGTCATATATTATACAAAGTGGTCGTTTTGTCAATACACAGTATGTACTTTGGCTGTTATTAAGGGATGTTCTACTTCCTTCCTTCCTTCCTTCTTTCTTTCTTTCTTCATTCATTCATTCATTCTGGGGTTTTTTTTTTTTTTTTTTTTTTTTTTGTTTTTTTGGGGTTGTTTTTTTTTTTTTTTGTTTTTTTTTTTTTGGGGTTTTTTTTTTTTTTTTTTTTTTTTTGGTTTTTTTTTTTTGGGGTTTTTTTTGTTGTTTTGGGGTCCCAATCCTTCCTTCCTTCCTCCTTCTCTTTCTTCGTTAACTTCATTCTTCTCTAATCCTTTTTATTCCTCCTCTCCCTCCTTTCCTCCTTCTGTCTTTGATTTCCTTCCATTTCCTCTCTCAACCCCTCCTTCCTTCAACTTTTCTCCCCCTCCTTTCTTCTTCTTCTCTCCTCCTCCCCTCTTCCTGCTTGAATCCTCTTTCCTTCTTTCTTCTCTCACTTCAATTCTGTTATTTTGGTCAGGATTAAAGAGTCACCCAGGATTAGCTCGTGGATCAAGAGAGAGAAAGAAAATATATAGACGCTGTTTACATATATTTTAAACAGGCCATTTTGCTTCAATTATACAAAATTGTAAATTATTGTTCCATATTAGAATTATTTAAAAAGCGAAAAAAAAGCCTCGGATAACTTTACACTGAGAGAAAAAAAGAAAAATGTACTCAGCCCTCTCTCTCTCTCTCTCTCTCTCTCTCTCTCTCTTTCTCTCTCTCTCTCTTTACGACAACATGCTTGGTTGGGACACGTTAAATCAACAAAACAGCGTCGGTTTGTCTTTGTCCTTAGCACCTCGCTCTCTGTTAAATCTTGAAACTTTAGAAACACCATTTTGGGAGGTAAGTTTTGGGAGGTTCTGGTGGTGAAACAATTCCTAAGATGTGTGGCTGGGAAAAAATTGGATTTTTGGGTTCTTTAATTCAAGATAAATATATCCTCAAAGGAATCTAATTGTTTTTAGGAGGTGTCTGTGATTAAAATGAATTAACAGATGTAGTAGGACAGGACTCAGATATTTGGTTTGGTGGTTTGTTTTGGTTTTTTGGGTGGTTTTGTTTTTGGGGTTGGTTTTTTTTGTGTTTTGTGTCATAAGAACAGAACCAATAATAATATGTTCCTCAGAACAGAACCATCAATAATATTTTTTGGGGTGTCTGCATTTTAGAACAGAAACCACTCAATAATATGTGCACTCATGTGTATGATAGAATTCACTCTAATAATATGTCAATCAGGATAAGGGCATTAATATTATGTCACTCAGAACAGAGCCACTCTGGTAATGTGTCCTTGAATGAAACCACTCATCGTAGTATTTGTCAGGTACATTATATAATTAAATGTTGGGTAATATTATATGTAACGGAATGCTCTAATTTATCAGAGATATTAATATCATAGAAGAGGCTGGGGTGCTTTTGTCAGTCTTTTAATCTGGAGGTGATGAAGATTTGGGGTTTATTAAGAGTTAGAGGATTTAATCATGTCTTGGAGATTGAGATTAGAGTACATCAAATTTAAGTCAGAGGAAGTAATAATTATAGTATAAATGATTTTAATTAGTCATATGAAATAGTTATCTTGTTGGTGTGTTGTGTGGTGTGTGTGTGTGTGGTGAGGGCGTGGTTCCTCTTCCCCTCACTACACTCAACGGTTGGGGGTCCGCTGGCTGTGAGGATAATGTGTGTGTGTGTGTGTGTGTGTGTGTGTGTGTGTGTGTGTGTGTGTGTGTGTGTGTGTAAAGCAGGTGAATGTTTTGGGTGTTGGCTCAGGGAAAGTAATTAATTCTACAGAGGGGAATGGGTGAGGGAGGTGTGGGGGCGTGTGAGGGGCAGGTGAGGGGACTTGGTTGGTGTGGAGAAGTGGGGGTGTGAGGGGGTGTGAGGAGCAGGTGAGGCAGCTTAGAGTTGAGGGGCAGGTGAGGGGGCGTGTGAGGTGAGGTGAGGGGGCAGGTGGGGGGGGCGTAAACATCTTAATCACAGAATTCCTTAACACTAATATCTGTTATATTATTGTCATATCTTGTTCTTAATTTGAACACTGCAGTAATATTTCAACGTAATATCTGGTCTGTTCGTTACACGGAAGTATAAGCTTTGCTTTAATGTAACACGGTTTGTTAATCTTTGGTTTGTATAACACAGGATTAATGTCTGTGGGTTAATGTCACTGAATTAATTTTATAACTCTGGTATACTAATCATTTACCTGTAAGTTGTGGTTAAAACTCTTAATAATTACTTATTGATTGGGGGTAAAAACTTTGTACATGATCTTAATGCTAATCGGGCTGAGTATAACACATTGTGGGAAGTAGGGAAGGGGGGAGGAGGGAAGGAGGAAGGGAGGGAAGGAGGAGGAGGAGGGAGGGAGGGAGGGGGGGAGGAGGGAGGGAGGGAGGTAGGGAAGGAGGAGGGGGAAGGAGAGGGAGGAGGGAGGTAGGGAGGGGAGGGAGGAGGGGAGGGAAGGAGGGAGGGGGAAGGGGAGGAGGGAGGGGGAAGGAGGAGGAGGAGGGAGAAGGAGTGAGGAAGGAGGGGGAGAGAGGGGAAGGAGGGAGGGAAGGAGAAAGGTGGGGAGGGAAGGAGGGGAGGGGGGTATGTATCGACACAGGAAAAAGACACAGCTGTTGAGTCCCCCGTGAGGCAGGTTTGCTTATGTGGCATCCGTGCCCTAGTATTGATTCTGCTGCCTCTGCCTTGCTGCTTACCTTGCTGCCTCTACCTTGTGCCTCTACCCTGTGTTTACTGCCTCTGCCTCTGCCTCTACCCTACTGTCTCTACCCTGCTGTCCTCTACCCTGCTGCCTCTACCCTGCTGTCTCTGCCTCTGCCTCTACCCTGCTGCCTGCTACTTCTCTACCCTGCTGTCTCACCTTGCTGCCTTCTGCTGCCTTACCTGCTGCTTCTACCCTGCTGTCTCTACCTTGCTGCCTACTCTGCTGTCTCTGCCTGCTGTCTCTGCCCTGCTGCCTCTACCCCTCTGCCTCTACCCTGCTGTCTCTGCCCTGCGCCTCTACCCTGCTGCATCTTTCTGCCTGCCTTTGCTGCCCTCTACCTCTGTTCTGCCTCTACCCTGCCTCTGCCCTGCTGCCTATGTGCTGCCTCTGCCTGTGCTCTGCCTTGCCTGTCTGCCTGCCTCTACACACACTCCCTCTGCTCTGTGCTGCCTCTGTCCTCTCTGTCTCTGCCTCTGCCCTGCTATCTCTGCTGCTTATCTACTGCTCTTATAACAGCACTCTGCCATAACATCTGTATAACACTCTGCGCCCATAACATCTGCCCATAGCACTCTGCCATGACTCTCTACTGCCTCCTATGGCTCTGCAACACTCCTGCCTCTGCTCTGCCCATAACTTGGCACTCTGCCCACTGTGATGTCTTTCTTGGCAACTCTCTTATAACAATGTCTGTATAACTCTGTATAACAGCATAATAACACTCACCTCTTTTCTATACCTCTACTGTCACCTTGTGTCTGCTCTGCCCTCTACCTCTGCTACCTCTGCCCCACCAACGCTCCTTATAACACTCTGCCCCTGCATCTGCTATAACCATCTCACCCATATTACAATGTAACAAGCAGCACTCTGCCATAACATGTCTGCCCTACTTTCCTCTTCCTTATAACACTTATATTATGCTCTTTAACAGCACTCTGCATCTCTTCTGCCTCCCCTTGCTGCCTCTGCCCTACCACCTCCCTCTACCTTGCTGCCTCTACCCTGCTGCCCTCTGCCCGGCTGCCTCTACCCTGCTGCCTCTGCCCTGCTACTTTCTGCCCTCCCTACCCTGCTGCCTCTACCTTGCTGCCTGCCTTGCTGCCTCTACCCTGCTGCCTCTGCCCTGCTGCCTCTACCCTGCTGCCCCTCTACCCTGCTGCCTCTACCCTGCTGCCTCCTGCTGTCTCTACCCTGCTGCCTCTATCCTGCTGCCCTCTACCCTGCTACCTCTACCCCTGCTCACCCATATATACCCCTGTATATCTTTCTTAACTTTCCTCTACCTATATATATATACTCTTTCCTCTACCCTGCTGCCCTGCTGCCTCTACCCTGCTGCCTCTACCCTGCCTCACCCTGCTGCTCCCACCACTGCTGCTGCTGCCTGCCCTGCTGTCTCCTCTACCTGCTGTCTCCTACCCTGCCTCTTCTGCTGCCTCTACCCTGCTGCCCCTCACCCCACTGCCTCCCACCCTGCTGCCCTCTGCCCCTGCTGCCTCTGCCCCTGCTGTCCCTACCCTGCTGCCTCTACCCTGCTGCCCTCTACCCTGCCTCTGCCCTGCTGCCTCTGCCCTGCTACCCTACTGCCTGTACACTGCCTCCCTGCTGCCTCTACCCTGCTGCCTCAACCCTACTGCCCCTCCCCTGCCTCTACCCTCATCTTTAGCCACCAAGACACAACCTATCATGGCCTCCACTAATGTATCTGGGTAGACACAGGGTGAATCCTTTAGAAGGACTTCCTGACAGCAGGGGTGGGGGGTTTGGGAAGGTAACAGGAAAGGGTAGGGAAAGGGATTATTATTAGCTCAACCCCTTGTTTTACCCATGATAGCATAAACCCTTAACCTACTATACCACAAAAATTATGGATTTTTAAACCACTGAATTAACCGCGATAGCAAAGCCATCAATTGTAATGTGCAGTCACACACACACACACACACACACACACACACACACACACACACACACACACACACACACACACACACACACACACACACCTTTAATAATATCTTTTGATTTACTTAATATAAACCTATAATAGTCTCTCTAAATTCACTTTCATTTAGCATAATTCCTATCATTGAACACTTAACTACTACGGGTTTAACATCTATAATCTCAGTATAATCTCCACTAATCTCACTATAATTTCACTATATTCTCCACTATAATCTCCTCTAATTTCCTCCATCCTCACTATAATTTCACTCTAATCTCACTATAATCTCACTATAATCTCACTCCCCTAATCACAAGTACAGGCCCATCAGTTCTATTAAAAAATAAAAAACCAAACAAACTTGATAAATAGAAAAAAAAAATTACGATAAGAAAAAAAAGAAAAAAAATGAAAAAGAAAAAAAAAACTCTTAACTTCTGCAGCTTATTTTTCCACTATTATCATGAAAAGAATATAAATTTCAAAAAAATTTTTCGTTCATTTTGGGGAAAATTTGACCTTTGACCTTATAATACCTGAAATGAGGTCAGGTGTTGTTTATTGGAGTTGTGATTTCTAGTCAGTAAGTCAGGAAGCTGATTGGTGAAGGTAGTTTGGGAAGCTGGTGGTGCAGGAAGATATATTGGAATCTGATTGAGGTTGGAATCTGATTGGTCAAGAGTTGGAATCTGATTGGTCAGAAATGAGAGTGATGAGTAAATGTTGTATGCATGAGGGAAGAATGAGAGAGTGGGTGAAGGAGGAGAAAGAAGGAAAAAGAAGAAGCAGAGGAAATATGAAAGGAGGAGGAGGAGGAAGAAGACGAAAAACAAACAACATAGTCACCTGCATTGAACTGGTGACACTGTTTTGACCTTCTACGACCATAACCCTTGACATACATACATATACAAAAACAACAACATACATACATACATACATACACTCAATATTTTACACTCTACAGTAATATACACACGATACTATGTATACTAGTGAAAATATTTAACTTAGTAGAATATAGAATATATTGTATTGACATAAGTAGTCAGGAGAGGAGATGGTGAGGTCGAACGAGAGCAATACGTAAT